>NC_089847.1:111513979-111523979 GCF_035609145.1 Eleutherodactylus coqui
AAATGTCAACAACCTCCGATATGCAGATGACATCACCCTGCTTGCGGAAAGTGAAAGGGACCTGGAATACCTTATCCAATGAGTGCAAAAGGAAAGCGAACGCATGGGATTGTACCTCAACAGCAAGAAAACAGAAGTCATGACCGCGGTAGGCAACAGTACAGTAAACATAAAACTAACAACGAAGAAGTCGAGAGGGTCCAAGATTTCATCTACCTTGGATCTAAAATCGATTGCAACGGGCAACCTGGACCCGAGATCAAGGGACGGATTACACTTGGTAGGAATACAATGCAAGAAATGGAAAAGATCTGGAAAAGCAAGGATATTAGCATTGCTACAAAAACCAGACTGGTCAATGCAATCGTCTTTCCCATAACGATGTATGGGTGTGAAAGTTGTACGCTCAGAAAAACAGATAGAAGGAGAATTTCTGCATTTGAACTCTGGCGCTAGAGGAGAATGCTACGGATACCTTGGACTACCATGACAACAAACAAGGTAGTGTTAGATCGCGTCAAACCGAAAATATCACTAGACGGTAAAATCATCAAACAGCGGCTCTCTTTTGTTTGGACACGTGATGCGCGCGAACTCACTGGAAACAGAACTGATGCTCGGCAAGGTCAGTGGAAAGAGAAGATCAGGATGAGAAAGATGGCTAGATACAATCAAGGCCACCACGAACATATCAGTCATCGAACTGAAAGAAGCCGTGAAAGACAGAAACGCACGGAGAACTTCACCCATAAAGTGACTAAAGGTCGGATGCAACTGAATGGATAATTATTATCATCTCTCTCTATCTCTCTCTCTATCTATCTCTCTCTCTCTATAGACCCTTTTACATGCAAAGATAATCTTTCAAACGTCTGTAAGATTGAAAGATTTAGTGATCTATTTGCAACTATGGCCATTAACACTTTATCATCTTTAAACACACAGCCAGCTGTGCAAACAGCTGCTGGCACATACCATTGTTCTCCTCGCAGCTGCTGGCAGATTGCATTGTTCTCCTGACAGTTAATGTAAACATACCGTGGGGAGAACATAGGTCAGTCTTTTGAAAGATGAGCGAAATACATTCAAATGTAATGTATTTGCTCAGTCTTTCAGCAGCTGAACAATGGATTTTAAGTTGCACAATCCCCACGTTTACATGTAATGATTATCACTCCTTTTCGAATCTTGAGCAATAACTGTTGCGTGTAAAGGGGCCTTAAAACTCTCTCTCTCTCTCTCTCTCGCTCTCTCTCTCTCTCTATATATATATATATATATATATATATATATATATATGTGTGTGTGTATATATCTACAAGACCACACTAAAAAATTCTATACTAGTGGTAAGAGAGAGATATACTATGGTGGATTTGTACTGTGGGGGTGACATAGCACAGGGGTAGATATATTCTATAGGGCAGCGGGCAGTGATTCCCAACCGGGGTGCAACAGATCCCAGGCTGGGAATCAGTCAGCCGTCATTAAATTTTTATTTTTTTAATTTTTTTAAATAATTGTATTTTTATTAACAGTATTTTCATACAGAAAAGAGAAATAAAGAAAAGAAAAGAAAAATGATATTTTAACAAACAAAGCAACGGAGGTACATTTCCATTGCCTGATATATCACTGTCTTGTACGAATTGCTTGCATGTCGGACATTACAATAAAAAGAATTATGACAAGAATTGTAGACTTGGGGGGTGGTGGGGGGCTAAGTGTACATCTCTAGCTGGGCATTAAATGGGTTTTACAGGCAGTGCCCGCTGGCATGTATCGGGTTCGGAGCGGAAGCCACTGCTCTGACCCCTGTGTAGAGGGCAGTGCCAGTGTAATTGCAGAACCCACGCAGAAATTGAAATGTAGTGCAGAATTTAATTCCGTAGCATGTCAATTTTATCAACGATTCTGCTGCGAAATTCACCTCTTCTTAATGTGGGGGTGAATTCTGCACAAAAACATGCCTAAGGCCGCCTGCAGACGGGCGGAAATTCCGCGGCGGGATTTCCATTGACATTCATGGGTGCATTAAGAGAAAAATAAGGACACATATGCAACTGACAGTTCCTATGTTAAAAATTGCAACGGACTGAAAAAAAAAACGCCAGTGGACAGGAGTACATTCAAAACTAATTGCTCTTGAGAAAAAACGCAAAACGCAAAGGAAAAAAAATCGCCAGTGGGTGGGCGCCCTAATACTGCAGGAGAGAAAAGATAGGACTTGCTCTATCTTTCCCTCACATATTTAATTATGGTACAAGTTATAAGTATCCCTGTATTTAGTGAAATGGACCATGCTGGGATAACCTGGGCAACTCCTATATGTGATTGTACGGTAGACACACAATTAAAAAACACATTAAGAGACTGCAAGCAGTTGTCATAAACTGCAGCTTTTGTTTATTTTACCCGCATGCATTGTTTAAAGGAGATGTCCCGAGGCAGCAAGTGGGTCTATACACTTCTGTATGGCCATAATAATGCACTTTGTAATATACATTGTGCATTAATTATGAGCCATACAGAAGTTATAAAAAGTTTTTTACTTACCTGCTCCGTTGCTAGCGTCCTCGTCTCCATGGTGCCGACTAATTTTTGGCCTCCGATGGCCAAATTAGCCGCGCTTGCGCAGTCCGGGTCTTCAGCAGTCTTCTATGGAGCCGCTCGTGCCAGAGAGCGGCTCCGTGTAGCTCCGCCCCGTCACGTGCCAATTCCAGCCAATCAGGAGGCTGGAATCGGCAGTGGACCGCACAGAAGAGCTGCGGTCCACGGAGGCAGAGGATCCCGGCGGCCATCTTCAGAAGGTGAGTATGAAGACGCCGGACCGCCGGGATTCAGGTAAGCGCTGTGCGGGTGGTTTTTTTAACCCCTGCATCGGGGTTGTCTCGCGCCGAACGGGGGGGGGGGGTTTAAAAAAAAAAAAACCCGTTTCGGCGCGGGACATCTCCTTTAAGTCCACATGCAGTTTTCAATAGTGTGTGCAGTTTCTTAATAGCTATCATATCTACAGGATTACGTGGTTTCTCTTGCTGGGAACAATCATGTTTCTTAAAACCACATGCAGTAATTGTGATTCAAAAATGCAACAAATAAGCAGCAAGCTTTACACACAGCCTAAATCCAGGAAATGGAAATCATCTTATGCCAAGGAGCTGGATCATGTATAGAAATTTGTTTTGCGGCTGTATACAGTACAGGTACAGGTACAGATGACTGCAGGCTGTATTGCTTAGGTATGGTTACAGGTACAGATGACTGCAGGCTGTATAGTTTAGGTATGGTTACAGGTACAGATGACTGCAGGCTGTATGGTTTAAGTATGGGTACAGGTACAGATGACTGCAGGCTGTATGGTTTAGGTATGGGTACAGGTACAGATGACTGCAGGCTGTATGGTTTAGGTATGGGTACAGGTACAGATGACTGCAGGCTGTACGGTTTAGGTATGGGTACAGGTACAGATCACTGCAGGCTGAATGGATTAGGTATGGGTACAAGTACAGATGACTGCAGGCTGTATGGTTTAGGTATGGGTACAGGTACAGATGACTGCAGGCTGTATAGTTTAGGTATGGGTACAGGTACAGATGACTGCAGGCTGTATGGTTTAGGTATAGTTACAGGTACAGATGACTGCAGGCTGTATGGTTTAGGTATAGTTACAGGTACAGATGACTGCAGGCTGTATGAATTAGGTATGGGTACAGGTACAGATGACTGCAGGCTGTATGGTTTAGGTATAGGTACAGGGGAAGATGACTGCAGGCTGTATGGTTTAGGTATGGTTACAGGTACATATGACTGCAGGCTGTATGGTTTAGGTATAGTTACAGGTACAGATGACTGCAGGTTGTATGGATTAGGTATAGGTACAAGTACAGATGACTGCAGGCTGTATGGTTTAGGTATGGGTACAGGTACAGATGACTGCAGGCTGTATGGTTTAGGTATGGTTACGGGTACAGATCACTGCAGGCTGTATGGTTTAGGTATGGGTACAGGTACAGATCACTGCAGGCTGAATGGATTAGGTATGGGTACAAGTACAGATGACTGCAGGCTGTACGGTTTAGGTATGGGTACAGGTACAGATGACTGCAGGCTGTATAGTTTAGGTATGGGTACTGGTACAGATGACTGCAGGCTGTATGGTTTAGGTATAGTTACAGGTACAGATGACTGCAGGCTGTATGGTTTAGGTATAGTTACAGGTACAGATGACTGCAGGCTGTATGGTTTAGGTATGGGTACAGGTACAGATGACTGCAGGCTGTGTGGTTTAGGTATGGTTACGGGTACAGATGACTGCAGGCTGTATGGTTTAGGTATGGGTACAAGTACAGATGACTGCAGGCTGTATGGTTTAGGTATGGGTACAGGGGAAGATGACTGCAGGCTGTATGGTTTAGGTATAGTTACAGGTACAGATGACTGCAGGCTGTATGGTTTAGGTATGGGTACAGGTACAGATGACTGCAGGCTGTGTGGTTTAGGTATGGTTACGAGTACAGATGACTGCAGGCTGTATGGTTTAGGTATGGGTACAAGTACAGATGACTGCAGGCTGTATGGTTTAGGTATGGGTACAGGGGAAGATGACTGCAGGCTGTATGGTTTAGGTATGGTTACAGGTACAGATGACTGCAGGCTGTATGGTTTAGGTATAGTTACAGGTACAGATGACTGCAGGCTGTATGGTTTAGGTATGGGTACAGGTACAGATGACTGCAGGCTGTGTGGTTTAGGTATGGTTACGGGTACAGATGACTGCAGGCTGTATGGTTTAGGTATGGGTACAAGTACAGATGACTGCAGGCTGTATGGTTTAGGTATGGGTACAGGTACAGATGACTGCAGGCTGTATGGTTTAGGTATGGGTACAGGTACAGATGACTGCAGGCTGTATGGTTTAGGTATGGGTACAGGTACAGATGACTGCAGGCTATATGGTTTAGGTATGGGTAGAGGGGATGATGACTGCAGACTGTATGGTTTAGGTATGGTTACAGGTACAGATGACTGCAGGCTGTATGGTTTAGGTATGGTTACAGGTACAGATGACTGTAGGCTGTATGGTTTAGGTATGGGTACAGGTACAGATGACAGCAGGCTGTATGGTTTAGGTATGGGTACAGTTACAGATGTCTGCAGGCTGTATGGTTTAGGTGTGGGTACAGGTACAGATGACTGCAGGCTATATGATTTAGGTATGGGTACAGGTACAGATGACTGCAGGCTGTATGGTTTACATATGGGTACAGTTACAGATGACTGCAGGCTGTATGATTAATTATGGGTACAGGGGAAGATGACTGCCGGCTTTATGGTTTAGCTGTGAGTACAGGTACAGATGACTGCAGGCTGTATGGTTTAGGTATGGGTATCGGGAAGATGACTGCAGGCTGTATGGTTTAGGTATGAGTACAGGTACTGAAAACTGCAGGCTGTATGGTTTAGCTGTGGGTACAGGTACAGATGACTGCACGCTGTATGGTTTAGGTATGGGTACAGGTACAGATGACTGCAGGCTGTATGGTTTAGGTATGGGTACAGGTACAGATGACTGCAGGCTGTATGGTTTAGGTATGGGTACAGGTACAGAGGACTACAGGCTGTATGGTTTAGGTATGAGTACAAGTACTGATGACTGCAGGCTGTATGGTTTAGGTATGGGTACAGGTACAGATGACTGCAGGCTGTATGGTTTAGCTATGGGTACAGTTACAAATGTCTGCAGGCTGTATGGTTTAGGCGTGGGTGCAGGTACAGATGACTGCAGGCTATATGGTTTAGGTATGGGTTCAGGGGCAGATGACTGCAGGCTGTATGGTTTAGGTATGGGTACAGATGACTACAGGCTGTATAGTTTAGGTATGGGTACAGGTGTATAAGACTGCAGGCTGTATGGTTTATGTACAGGTACAGGTACAGGTGACTGCAGGCTGTATGGTTTAGGTATTGGTACATGTGCAGATAACTGCAAACTTAATGGTTTAGGTTTGGGTACAGGTACGGATGACTACAGGCTGTATAGTTTAGGTATGGGTACAGGTGTAGAAGACTGCTGGCTGTATGATTTAGGTATGGGTACAGATACAGATGACTGCAGGCTGTATGGTTAAGGTATGGGTGCGGGTGCAGATAACTGCAAACTGTATGGTTTAGGTTTGGGTACAGGTACAAATGACTGCAGGCTGTTTAATTTAGGTATGGGTACAGGGACAGATGACTTGAGGCTGTATGGAATAAGTATAGGTACAGGTGCAGATGACTACAGGCCTTATGGTTTAGGTATGAGTTCAGATGACTGCAGGCTGTATATTTTGGGTCTTGTGAGTTAATTTTTATCTAGCTACAGATCTGTAAAATAATAATGAACAGCAATGGATGTCACCAACCAGAGATGTCACCTGTGATCATTGAAGGTAAGGGCAGCTTTACATGGGATAACTATCGGCCAAAAACATTTCAGTGATAATTGCGTTATGCAAACACAGGACCCAACAAAGTCTTGAACAAGAAATCGCTCAGCAGTCGCTTTATTTTGCCTCGCTGAAACTAAATGACTAGTGAGCGCCTCAGTCTTAGCGTAAACAGGCAGTTGTTCATCTTTGAATGACTACCTGTTCCCAGTGAATGGAGGTAGTGTGTATATTACTCATACTTTATGTCAGCTTCTCTTTAAATTTGACAGGTTGCATACAGCTATGCCTCCTTTTTGCCCCTTCTACTTTTAAAGCACCCTCAAGCTGATGTAAAAAGGCAAAAAGTTGTAAATTATGGCATGCACCATAACTTTAGACTTTCGTATACCAGAAATCTGACATATAAGTTACATTACATACACCCCACTGTTTGCAATGGTGACCTAACCATTATTTTTCCTCCTTCTATAATGGCTGGGGGGGGGGGGGGGGGGGGTCTAAATAATTTCTCTAACCAAAGCCGGCCTTGCTTGATCCTTGGTTAGTAATTGACTATGACAATATTCCGAATTATGTTCCAGGTCATGAACGTGTGAAGAGAGATATACAGCTGTATTTTAATCTAATGCCAAATTTTAACCTGATAGGAGAAAAAAATTCCCTTTAACCTTGCGTAAATGAGATGCATTCTTCTTCTGTTACCAGTGTCAGATTGTCCTCCATATATCTCAGTAATTGGACACAGATGTTGCTTGCACCGAGATACTAAATCAGTCCACCATGTAAATAAAAGATAGTCTCTGTCACAGGTGTTGGAACTTCTCACAGGCAGAAACTGACGACTTGTGTCTGGGATTTAATGGAAATGAATAATCTATGCAAGTCATTAAATAGGAATAAGTGTATATTTAACATCCAGTAACGTATAGAGTATTTATCCATACAGGACAGCACCCTAAAGCTGGGTTTCCATTAATGATAAGCAAACTTTTGAAAAGTTTAGTTCAGCCGGTTCGCAAAAAGTTCAGTTCAGTTCAAATTAGTTCGACCAGACCTGAAAGTTCACCGAAACCCCTAAAACTGGTGTATAATACTAACAGCAATAAAAGGCCTGTATATCACTTTGAGAGTGTTATACGTGGTTTTTATGGCTCTCCTTCACACGGGCGCTGTGATTTTCGGAGTGCGGGTGTAAATCGCATGAATGAGAGGCAGCTGTGAATAAGTCACGGCTGCATCTTCCGTTTTAACGCCCGTTCAGAAAGCCGGAATACCGTTGGGCGGAGAGAGAGAGTTTAGCTTTGCTAAACTCCCTCCCCCTTCCTCTTCTTCATCCCTTGCCAGCTCACAACAATGGGAGGGGCAGGACAGGATGGGAACTAGTGTGCTAAACTTCCGCCCTGTCCCACCCTCTCCCTTTTAGGCAGCCGGCAAGGGGCGGAGAGGGGGAGGGAAATTAGCAGAGCCGCTGCTAAACTCCCTCCCACTTCCCTTTTCCGGGAACTCTTATAGGCTCCCATAGGAGTCTATGGGACTGGCCAACGTATTTTGGCCAAAGATAGCACTATGTGCTCTATTTTTTTCCAGCCGGACGTTTTTACACACCGGAAAATTGCTCATTTAAACGGATGCATGAGAATCTAATACATCAGATGGTCACGATGCCACGATAAAACGTTGGTGTGAAGGCAGCCTTAGACAATGTTATACACCAATGTTCAGGACTAGTGCTGAGAGAATCGAACCAGCAGAACCCTGTTTCAGGGAAGAACTTTTCTAAAAGCTCGGTTCAGGTTCATGCCGAATGGAACTTTTGGCAAGGTTCAACCCAAGACTTAGTTCTACTGGTTCGATCCGCTCAACACTTGTTCTTATAAGGGACCTTTCACACGGAACGAAATTACGCCACAGGACGCAGCCAAATCTGCAGCTGCAGAATTCTACACCAACATCTGTAGGTCTAACTGTGGATTTTGATGAGGAATTGCAGGCAGGGTGTTCAGCCATTTTCAATTCCATATAAAAATCCGCAGATAGCCAGCGTATTTTGGTTCGGAATTTACTGTGGCGTGTGGTGCGGCTTGCGGCCTATTCCATCATGATAGCAATTTCACAGAAGCGACGCAATTTTTAAACATGCCTCACATTGCTGGGAAAATCACATATTGGCAAATACGATATCAGGCAGTTTATTGCTCAATTTCGCGCTCGCTTGCGTTAATGTAGCTTAAGGGTTCATTCACATGAGCGAATATACGTTGCGTATTTATGCAAGCTCTTTTGCGCATGTAATTCCCATAAATAGAACAAATTGAGTTTGTTGCGTAGTTTTGTGGTGTATTTCAGTTGAGTAAAAAAAAATCGCAATGTCCTGTCTCTGCGTATTTACGCTCAAAAATACTATATTAAGTATGTGGAGCGCTTAAATACATTGCGCAAAAATGCACTCAGTTGCTTATATACGCTACATTTTTGTGCAGCGTTTTTACGCAGATGAAACGTGCAATATACCCTTCTGAATGCACCCCAAGACTGATGCACCGCATGCCATGAACCAGAGGCATAACTGGAAGCTCCTGGGCCCCAATGTAAAACCTGTAACAGGTAGAGATGAGCGAGCATTGCCCTTAGCGAGTATCTGCCCGCTCGGAGGAAAAGGTTCGGCTGCCGGCGCGGGGTAGCGGTGAGTTGCAACAGTGAGCAGGGGGGAGCGGGGAGAGGGGGGAGAGAGGGAGAGAGAGATCTCCCCTCCGTTCCCCCCCGCTCTCCCCCGCCGCTTCCCGCCCCCTGCCGGCAGCCGAATCTTTTCTTACAAGCGGGCAGGTACTCGCTAAGGGCAATGCTCGCTCGAGTAATTGCCCTTAGCGTGTATGCTCGCTCATCTCTAGTAACAGGGCCCCCAAGTATAATGCTTTATTCATAGTACTGGGTTCCCTATATGGAGAAGAGAGGCCTTATGGGCCCCCTAAGGCTCCTGGGCCCGGGTGCAACCGCATCCTCTGCATCCTCTAAAGTTGCCAGTGCGATGAATAATTCCATAGAAAACTATGGCATCAGTTCTGGTAACAGTTTCCCTTCAGCATTTCCCTACAACATGGGAGGGCGGAAAAAGCCAGAGTGACGGATATATGGGAGCCTGGCCTAATTCATAGCAATCAACTTATAATTTCCATTTTCTGCATATACAACATTAAATAAACACTACTGCATCCTTTGCTCCTTGAATACTATTTTTTTAATCTATGCAAATGAGTGCTAGAATAATCTTCCACAGCGCCACCTACTGGAATGGTAGTTACCCTAGGAGTCAATATCTGACCTTTTCACAGGCCTTGCAACATGGCTCAGTACGTGAGCCAGCCCCGAATATACATGTACAGACAGCTGTTTTAGGCTTCTTGCCCCTCATCAGTGTACAGTAGGATTCTGGTTCACTAGATATGAAGTCCTCAACATGAGGAGGTCTCTACTGCGGTGGTCTTCACATTGGGATAATTAACCCCGACCAATTTTTATTCTAAATAATTTCACGATTCTGCGATGCTGAATTTCTTAATGTATCGTTATAT
>NC_089847.1:111528979-111678979 GCF_035609145.1 Eleutherodactylus coqui
ACCGCTCCCCCACGCCGGCACCCGAACCTTTCGTCTCAAGCAATTGCCTTTAGAGAGTATACTCGCTCATCTCTAATAATCACATATACAGTCTTCAGCTAGTAGCAAGAGACTCAGCTTGCAAAGGAATCAGTTCATGCTCATACAGTTGGAAAAAAAAGGAAGTGAATTCCTTGGCTTAGGGTTGGCTTCACATGAGCGTGTGCATACGTGCACACAAAAACATGCGTCTATTATAATCAATGCATTTCCTATAGTGTGTTCACATGTCCGTGTTTTACAGACGTGCGCCTGTTACGATAGACATGCGTGCACCATAGGGAATGCACGCATTGCCTTCAATGCAGCCGCGGCTGCTGCCGGTGGCTCCATTGGAGGCAATGGTCTGCTGGCGCCCCTTAATTGTTTTTCAGGGTAGAGCTTTAAATATAAGCCCTTCCCTGAAAAACAACCATTTTAGTGGAAAAAATATATATATTTATATATACTTATCTGTCCACCGCTGCTGTGTCCCCCGCAGGGAGGAAGAATACATCTGCCACATGTGGCAGATGTTTTCTTCTTCCCCGCGGGGAATAAAGAATTCCCTACCACAGCTGTCACAAATGACAGCTGCGGTAGAGGATCCAGCTGCTTGCACCACTTCATTGTTTTTCAGGGAAGGGCTTTAAATATAAGCTCTTCCCTGAAAAACAAGACAAACTATTGTAAAAAATTTAAAAAACCACATACTCACCTTCCTTCAGCTGCCGGGGCTCAGCCGCGTCTTCTCTGCGCTGTCCCCGACTCTGCAATGCAGTTTTTTGAGCAGCCGGGGAATTAAAATCCCCACCTGCTGAAAGAGCTGCTTCTGATTGGGTGAGGCGCTCAGCCAATCACAGGCAGCTCTCTTCTATCATTCATTCAGTGAGAGCCCCCGCAGCTGAAGGAAGGTGAGTATGTGTTTTTTTTATTTTTTACATTAGTTTGCCTTGTTTTTCAGGGAAGGGCTTATATTTAAAGCCCTTCCCTGAAAAACAATTACGGGGTGCCGGCAGACCATTGCCTTCAATGGAGCCGCTGGCAGCAGCTGCGGCTCCATTGAAGGCAATGTGCACCTGCATATGCGCATGTTTTTGCACGTACAGGGGTGCGCACATATGTACGCACCTATGTACTCACAAACACATGCTTGTGGGAAGCCACCCTTAACCTGGATTCCTGCAGTGTGATAAAATGCAGTCTGATTGTTATCTAAGTCATAACTATAGATAAACACAGTATAACTAATAACACACAAACAGTTGTGCCAAAGTAAGTGAACCATTGAATTTAATAACCTGTTGATCCCCCTTTAGCACCGAACATTTCCTATTGATACAAATAAGATTTGACAATTCTAAGTTCATCAATAATCAATATTTCTGGGATGCCTTACGCGTACAGCCCTCTTCAAATTATGCCCCAGCATCTCAATAGGGTTATGTTCAAAACTCTGATTTAGCCATTCCAAAACACAAATCTTCTTCTTTTGCAACCATTTTTAGTTAATTCACTTATTGCAAGTTTGAAAGGGGTAAACTAATCTGCTTCAGGGTGTGTAGACTGTGCTTTTAAAGTTGTCTTCAATAAAGATATATTGTTTTTTCCTTGCTGGATACTGGGGAGCTATTGGACGTCTTACAAGATGTGGAAAATGCTGCAAAGTAAGATTTTTTTCAAAAATTGAATGCATCTGATTGACTCTAAATGTATTCTGCAGCCGGACAACAACCCCCAACATCCTGCCAATGTCATTAGTAAAGAAGAACAAGAGCCCTGATCTCATCATCATTCATTCTGTCTGGAATTACATGAAGAGGCAGAAATATTTGAGCAATTCTACATCTACAGATCTGTGCTTAGTTCTCCACAATGTTTGGAACAACCTCAATGCTGAGTTCCTTCGAAAACTGTGTGCAAGTGTATTTAAAGAATTGATGCTGATTTGAAGGCAAAGGGTGGTCACACCAAATATTAATTTGGGTTTGATTTCCTTTTTTGTTCATTCATTTTTCATTTATTGAGAAAAATTAACTATTGACACTTCTACTTTTTATTTCAACATATTTTTATTAATTTTGTGTTGCATATATAACGTTACTTTAACATATTATGAAAGTGGTGTGATATTCACGTCACCGGTTTATTGTTGCAACTAATTAAAAAAAAAACAAGAAAAACAATGTGATTATGTGTGAATTATCTTCTGTTAGTTGACAGACAAGGGGAGGTGGGGAAGGTATGATATGAGGGGAGAGCGGGGTAGGGGGGGTGGGGATGTCGGGGGGAGAATCCAGATTAGTACCCTTTGGTTGTCTTTACTACTTGAGGTATGAGTTAGCTACTCACAGTTGCCGTCCTGTAGCCACCTGGTGATTAAAGGGGAGTTACGTGCGTCTATCCAGACTGCCCAGGTGCGGTAGAAATTCTCGATTCCGGTTGTATCTTCCTGTGATCTCATTCTCTCTAATCTTTCGATTTTGTCTAGAGCCCCAACCCATGCACATCTGGGGATTTCTGTGTCCTGTTTCCAGAATCTGGGTATTACTTGCCTAGTGGCCATAATGAAAAATTTCAGCAGGCCTTTTTTGAGTGAGTGGGCGCCTAGTGGAGGAATGGATAGAAGTGCCACCTCAGGTGTCAGGGTCAGTGGGACACTTCTACTTTTTAAAACATTCTTCCTTTGCGGTATTTTTTCCACACTTGCCTAAAACTTTTGCACAGTACTATATGTTATGTCATGTGCTCCACTTTTGGAGTAACTTGCTCTATTTCATCTCAGCCAGAGGCGTAACTTGAAGCTCCTGGGCCCCGATGCAAAACCTGTAACAGGGCCCCCAACTATAATGCTTTATTCATAGTACTGGGCTCCCTATATGGGGAAGAGAGGCCTTATGGCCCCCCTAAGGCTCCTGGGCCCGGGTGCAACCGCATCCCCTGCATCCTGTATAGTTACGCCCCTGGTCTCAGCCCTTACCCCACTTTTTCCATATCCTTTACTTTTCCCATATCCTTTCTCTTCTACACCCTTTCCATATGATGTACAATGTATCACAAATTCACAACATTCCCAATACATATCTGAACCTCAAAATCTTTTATGGACATAGTGAATTCCTACCCAACAATCGTCCGGACACACAAAGTTATCTTTTGAAGATGATAGATGTTACTGTCCAGTTATGGACAGAACCATCTACTTCTAAGACTTGAGGATTGCTGAATAGCCACACAGGTCAATTAGCTGTTGACTCGGAGCTGACCCCAGCATACTAATGACATTCATTCTCATTGGGTATTGCTAATTACGGAAAACCCACCAAATGTTGATGACGTTTCTTGGACTGACATTTTCCAGGTGTTTGTTCAATGGTGTTTTAATATATCAGCTGTGAAGGCCGGAGGGGCAAATGATACATGAGAGCTACCTGGAATCATTAGTGAAACATGAGCAATCCCATACAACTATATCAAAAGTGTATTGGATTTGGTGTCATTTTGTAGCTCAGTCCCACCTTGGGGACCCATGGTTGGTGTATAAGAGGATCCAAAGGCGCCTCCAAATATATGTGAACAAAGCCTTAGTTTATGTTCAGACCTTGTGCTCTTTATCATATTGCTGAATCAGCCTGCAAGTTCGCAACAAAATCCATGGGTGGTTTCATATCTGCGCTCTGGGTTCAGCTTTTCTGCTCCATTCGGGGAGAAAGAAAGTGGAACCCCATTGGCCGAACTGCTCTGTCTTATGACGTAACCCAACAGTGCCGAATGGACCCCATTGACTATAATGGAGTCCGTTTAGTTCCCACTCAGTTGCCCGGCTTTCTGTGAATTTCTTTGCAGATTTTTGTACTCATAGATTTAACTCTTTGCATTGCAATGAATAAAGTTCCCAGTGAAGATTGATGGCATTTCCACAGCAAACGAGACATGCAACGAGTCTGAAAATATACAGCATGTATAGAAAGTTTTGATCCATGGGGATTCAAGTGCTGAGACCACTGCTGATCACCCTTCGGTTGTCTTTGTTGCTGTCAGATTCGGCAGCTGAAGAAGGATGCATAGATGTCTATAGAAGTCTATGTGTCCATCTGAGAATAAGTAACAAGCCACAATGACAGCAAAAAGGGCACAGCACTCAGCTGAGCACCGTGGCCCCTCCATTTCATCGATCAGCACCCAGACCTCCACTGATCAAAACTTTTAACACGTTACTCTGACATGTCAAAAGTTTTTGAAAAGCCCAGTAACTTTTTAAAGGGTTTATCCAACTCTGGGACATTTTTAAAAACAGCTGAAAATCTCGTAAAACAATAAAAGAAGCATTACTCGACGGTTCTTTCCACCAGCGATCCAGCACTAAAGCTCTTGGGCTTTGCTTACAAATGACTACCACATGGCTGCTGCAACCAGTTGGTAACCATGCTGGTCGGGCGTCATACTCTAAGCATCATTGCTCTCGTAATGGGAGCCATCATGCTTGGATTCCAGCATGTAACTGCGGTGACCATTGTCAGTGACAATCACTCATATTTAAGGCACTGCACCATTGTAGAAGCAGTGCAAAACCGAAAAACATGGAGGAAGCTCACCGTAAGGGTTGTCAACGGCTAACAACAACAACACAATTATAGTCACCTTTCTAGCCTCTCTCCTCTATGTAACTTTTCAGGTGGGGAAGGCTTGAATGCTACCATTCAACAAATAAGTGAGATGGAATAAATCCTCCACAGTGCCACCTATTAAAAGGCAGCATTCCTTCAAGCCAAAGTCAGACTTTTTATACAAGCCTTGTTACAATGACCGGGAATTAAAAGCAAAACTATAAACTACTGTACACTGATGAAGGGCAAAAACCCTGAAACAGCTGTCTGTACATGGAGTCTGGCTTTGCTTTTAATTCCCGGTCATTGTAACAAGGCTTGTATGAAAAGTCTGACTTTGGCTTGAAGGAATGCTGCCTTTCAATAGGTGGCGCTGTAGAGGATTTATTCCATCTCCCTTATTTGCATATTACCCAGAGGAGCGTGCGTGGCCATTTGAGTCTCCTCACTTAGTTTATAGTATAGTTGCTCTCCCTAAGATGAAAAGATAGTGTTTCTGACCACCATTCACCAACGTATGCTCTGTCTGGCTAATACATTCAATAAATGTTAATTTGCATGGTAATAGGTTGGAACTAAGGAAATGAAAAGATCTGTCCAATAGGTAGTGCTACAACTCAGCTGTATTTAAGATTGTCTTCTAAGTACCTTGTTGACATGCTCAAGAGATATCTGTTTGTAGCCAAGACCAAAACCAGGTCGTCTTCAGTGTTTCGTGCCCTCTACCCTGTAATGGTACATTTTATCTGCAGAGTTTGTTTTCATCTGTCACAATGTTTTATGGCTGAGGAAATGTAGTATTGCTGTCTTGTGGTTGCACCATAATTCTCTCTAGTTTATGGTGCAAGAAACAAAGGAAGCAGACTTATCCATTAGACTATTGACTGAATTTCCATGTATTGATTGTAATTCAATGGTTTCAAGCCTAAATTCATATTTTCGTTCTTTATAAACATGCTCAACGGTCCTACGAAATAGAGTACTTTATTAAGATTGAGCATTATTCTACCTCACGTTCTTGTATCTGATTGTGTCCTCCTTAAACGGTCATATCCAAACCATGAGAATGTATCCACTATGTTGACAAAAGTATTGAGCCCCCCACCAATCCTGTGCTGTGAGGCGAAGGGGATGTGTGAGTATTAGGTATAAAGGAGAGGATCACACAGGCATATCCCGGTACAGAAACCATCAAGATGCATTGACAGACTTCCAACAGGATATGGTGGTGGGATGTCACCTAAGCAACCAATCAGTACAGGACCTCACAGTGCTTGTGGACCTTTCCAAATTTACGGTTGGCAGTGTTATTCGAAAATGGAAAACATCTGGTATATGTGCAGTGTAGTCACATTCGGTGAGACTTCTTAAACTGACAGTACGTGTACAGCGACGCTTTGTACAAGCTGAGAAAGCATAACACACATCTTCTGCCGAAACACCAGCTCAGAAGGTCTCACAGACCACTGGAACATCCATTAGCACCGGAACCATCAGTAGGGAACTGCATGCAAAGGCTTACCATGTATGAGTGGCTGCACTCAAGCCCAACATCACAGCAGTCCTTCTTGGACTGTAAATATGTGGCAGCAAGTGTTTTGGACAGATGAATCATGGTAACCATCTTCCGATCGGTTGGCCACACTTGGGTGTTGCAGTTGCCTGGAGAGTGGTTTCTACGTGACTGCATTGTTCCAACAGTAAAGTTCGGAGGATGTCCTGTTATGGTGTAAGAGTGTTTCTCCTGGGAAGGGCTAGGACCATTGGTTTTAGTGAAGCCCATCTTCAACACCAAAGGGTACAGAGACATTTTGGACAATGTGGCATTACCGACACTGTGGCAATAATTTGGTACAGTTCAATGTCTCTACCAACATGATCGAGCCCCATGTCATACAGCACACATGTTGAGAATTGGTTTGAGGGGCAGAACAACTGCAAACTTCATTTGCTCTAAAGTCCAGATCCCCCGCATCACTATCTGAAGCTTTCTTCGAGGAATGAGTCAAAGCCCTCCACAAATCCATAGGAGGGTTACTGCAGTAACTGTGGTTAAAGGTGTCCCAACTCTATATTGAATTTCATCTCCTTCTATGTGTGTCCCAATACGTTTATCAACATAGTGTTTACTGAAAGGCGCTGTACAGAATTAGAAAAGCATGACTGCTTTCATTCAAAAAGAGTGCCACGCCTGTCCACAGGTTGTGTGTGGTATTGCAGCTCAACCCCAATCATATACTTAATAGATTTAAAAAATGGAAAAAAGTATCAAACAATAAAGATCTGACACAACCCAACAACATGAAGCCCTGCTGGAGGAGAAAATCAAAAAAGAAAACCCCGTTCATGTAAATGGAGCTGAGCTGCAGCATCAGTCACAACCTGCTCAGGTATGGTGCAATTTTAGAAAAAAGACATCTTTTCCTAATTCTGTGTAGAAGAAAAGCATAGCAGTGTAGCAATGTTATCCGGAGTTTCCCTTTAAAGCTATATTTACAGTGGGTTTGGTGTGTATAGATACTGCAAATGTCTGCCATTGACTCCCATCGGAAAAATCATATACCATGCAGTGTGCGTTTTGTTACGTAATGCCCTTTTTTGGAAATCCGAGTCAATTATGTTTTCCAATGCAGTTAAAAAAAATATTGTGCTGACACATGCCAAGAGACGTTAACCCTTTCCAATCCACTGTCTGACATCTAAAGACATTCTGATTGAAGGCTGTACAGCTCTGATGTTGTGAGACGTCCAGCAGGGTATTCTTACTGTAGATTACTGGCCGCTCAGCTGTCAGGGGCCTCTCCAGCATGTCAAATACTGCAGTACTGGCTCTAGCCAGAAGATGGTGATATTGTATAATGGCAGAAAGAGAAAGGCCCCTAGGAAATCCTGAATCCAAAATTGGATTGCAAAGGGTTAAGTTGAAGCTTTTGGGTCCGAATGCAAAATCTACAACAAAGCCCCCAACTATAATGCTTTATTCATAGTACCGGACTCCCTATATGGAGAAGAGAGGCTTTATGGACCCCCTAAGGCTCCTGGGCCCGGGTGCAACCGTATCCCCTGCATCCTCTATAGTTACGCCCCTGCACGTGCTGGCCAAACATATAACAAAAGTAGACCTTCTTGGCATACGCTCATTAAAGGCTATGGATATGTTTGATGACTACGATGGGAGCCAAACACAATGTGAACATAGTCTGACATGTTTGTGTTGTATTTTTGCATTGTTATCTAGCTGACAGTCTGAACACTTTCTCATTTAGATATTGCCTGTTCATGGAGTCCCTACTGGCCAGTATTATGGATTCATCGGCACTGTGATTGCTGCCATATGGCTCTTCCCTATATTTGTCAGGAACAGACCATTATGATCAGCTATATTTAACTAATACCAAGCTGATAGCTTTACCATACGTTATTGAGTAAATAATTCAAGTCTGACAAACAACATGGCCGCACTTCCTGTTGTCATTTTTTGAAAAAATGACTGCCACAACTGAATATAATAACATGTTTTAGAGTTGGTATTTTTTCACTTTCTGGCATTTTCCCACCATAAACATCCATTCTTTTTTCATCCCTGTATAAAAAAGTACATGTATAAATATATAATATTTTTTTTTGCTGCATTTCTGTATTTTTGACAAAAATAATCATGTTATTGAAAAAAATGTATATGACTCACTTGGATTTTAATGTGAAAAATTCCATTAAAATGCAGCCAAAAAAGCAGGTACTAAAATATTATTGACCTACTGGTGTTTCCGCCCCCTACTAGCCGACCTCATCCTGACATCTCCATCTCAGTGTGTGGTGCCACCATAACTCACAGACAGCACGCCCGCTGCCTTGGGGTCATATTCAACTCCGATCTCTCTTTTACCCCCTACATCCAATCTCTTGCTCGAACATGTCAGCTGCACCTCAAGAACATCGCAAGAATCCGCTCTTTTCTCACTGTGGAGACGTTAAAAACTGCTCACTGTTGCCCTCATCCACTCTCGGCTCGATTATTGCAACTCATTGCTGATCGGCCTCCCCTGCACCAGACTCTACCCCTTCCAATCCATCCTGAATGCGGCAGCCAGGCTCATCTTCCTGTTCAGGCGCTACTCGGATGCCTCTGCCCTGTGCCGGTCACTGCACTGGCTGCCCGTCAAATATAGAATTCAATTTTAACTCATTAACTTGATCCACAAAGCCCTCCACAGCGCAGCGCGCCCCTATATTGCCTCCCTCATCTCAATCCACCACCCAGCCCGGGCCCTCCGCTTCGCCCAGGAAATCAGATTAAGTGCCCCTTTAATTCGAACCTCTCATTCCCGCCTCCAAGACTTCTCCAGAGCAGCACCGGTCCTCTGGAATGTGCTACCCCTCTGTGCTCCACCTGATAACATGCTCTCTATCCTATTGACTGCAATCCCTGTTAGCTGGAATCAACCGCCCCCTGAAGCCATAGCGATTCAGCCACTATATGGCCTGACCATTGTCAGTGTATAGCACCCCTCACTCTCCACCTCGCCATATCATGCACATCTCCAGCCCCTTTACCTTCTGTATCACCCCATTACTTGTAGTATGTAAGCTCGTTGGAGCAGGACCCTCACCCCTACTGTTCCCATCCACTGATTACTACATGTAACCGTGGTCTTGTTTGTTTCCCCCTGCTTTGTAATTGCTGCGGAATATGTTGGCACCTTATAAGTAAAGATTGTGCTCGTTTAGGACAATTACTCAATCGAGCAGCGCTTTTTTCGAGTAACTGCCTACTCGGGCGAAAAGATTCGGGGGGGCGCCGGGGGGCCGTGGGCGGCGGGGTGGAGCGGGGGGTAGCAGGGGGGAACAGGGGGGAGCTCTCTCTCTCTTTCCCCCCCTCACTCCCCACCACAACCGCCCGCTCACCCCCGGCGCCCCCCGAATCTTTTTGCCCGATTAGGCAGTTACTCGAAAAAAGCGATGCTTGATCGAGTAATTGCTCTAAACGCGCACATTCGCTCATCTCTAATTATTATTATTATTTTGCCAATGCCAATGACGTAAAAATGGGTAACATTTAGGGGGGAAAATCGTGTTTTTACAAACTGTTTTCAGCAAAAGAAAAAATAAGTGTGAAGAAAGCCCAAAAGACATTGTGCAAAAATATGGCTGCTTTCTTCCAAAAACACAGGTTGTGTTCACTATAATGGATCTGAGCTGCAATACCACAAACAACCTGGGGACAGGTGTGGTGCTGTTTCTGCAAAAAAGTTACCATGTGTTTCTAATCCTGACAATCCTTTTAATGTATGGCATAGAATTCTGCATAAATATTATCTTGGTCAAATGACTTTAAGACTCGGTAATAAAGTAGGTTTTTGCACTTTATCTCTAAATCTGCCATCTTTTATTGTAGCATAAAGTAGATTTCCCGCTAACTCCGAGCAGAAGAATGTTTTGTAGGGGGGAAAAGTGCAGAGACTTCAGAAAATAAGACCCTGACAGGAAAGAAATGATCCGTGGAGCAGATGCAGCGTGTCACTGTACACACTTTTATATTTCATGCCGGGGTGATATCATGGCGTGGTACGCGGTGGTACAGAACTGTATTTCTTTGGTCCTTGTTAACCATTTTGGTGCTAGAAGTGATGTAAATGTTGCGTAACTCCATAAACTGCCTTCAAAGCCCAAAGTCTTTAATTCTATGTAACTATAAACGAACTAATTGCAGCATTCCTTGGAAAGTTTAGTTTAACGTGCCTTACGCCTACATAGAGGAATCGCTTTTACGGAATATGTGGGGTCTGCCATTCAGAAGCCTCATCTAGTGAAGTGTCTCGTGCATCTATGTGAACTACGTCATCAACTCCTTAATTTAACCCCTTAAGCACGCACCTTTTTTCTTTTCATTTTTGTTTTTTCCTCCCCCTATTTAAAAAAATCATAACTCTTTTATTTGCCCATCGCCGTCGCTGTATGAGGGCTTGTTTTTTGCGGGATGGGTTGTGCTTTTCAATGGTGCTATTCAACGAACCATATAATGTACTGAAAAACTTTTTAAAAATTCTAAGTGGAGTGAAATGGAAAAAAAATCAAAATTCTGCCAACTTTGGGGTGTTTCTACGGTGTTCACACAGAAGCTAAAATGACATGATAATAGAGATGAGCGAGTATACTCGCTAAGGCACATTACTCGAGCGAGTAGTGCCTTAGCCGAATATCTCCCCGCTCGTCTCTAAAGATTCGGGGGGCCGGTGGGGGAGAGAGGGGAGGAACGGAGGGGAGCGGGGGGGGGGGGGGAGGGGAGAGCGGGGAGGAGCGGAGGGGAGATCTCTCTCTCCCTCTCTCCCCGCCGCAACTCACCTGTCACCCGCGCCGGCCCCCGAATCTTTAGAGACGAGCGGGGAGATACTCAGCTACGGCACTACTCGCTCGAGTAATGTGCCTTAGCGAGTATACTCGCTCATCTCTACATGATAACTTTATTCTATGGGTCAGTACGATGACTACGATGCCAAATTATTACAGTTTGTTTTTGTTGTACTACTTTTAAAATATAAAATATCTTTGGGAAAAAAATTCTTTTCTGCCGCCATCTTTATTTTTTCATCAACATAGTTGTATGAGGGCTCGTTTTTTGCAGGGGTTTGTAGTTTCTTTTGGTCCAATTTTGAAATGCCATTGATTTTCTGATCACTTTTTCTCACTTTTTTTCTTGGAGACGGGTTGATCAAAGCGCAATTCTAGACCCCCGATTCCCCTACATGCAAACCGCGAAGGTCAATGACATAACTATACGTCCTGGAGCATTAAGGGGTGAAAAGAAAACTGTGCAGTGCTTCTTTTCTCCTGTAGGGGTGCTTTAGACGGAATAGACACTTGCTGTAAGATTTCTATATAGAACACAGCTGATTGCTGGGAGATCTAGGAGCAGCACACCCTTTGAATGTCTTAGGCTACCTACAAATGGGCAGAGCGCCATATCAGGCCATGAAACACGATATCACGCTCATGAACGTACGATTTACACATGGATGTGAGGGTTTTTTCAGGCAGAAGGCCTCGCATCACAACTTCGAGATTCTCTCGCTCTCATATGAGTTTCACGCGCAATAGAGGATTGGAAGGGCTTCCCATTGATTTCAATGGCAAACCTCCCATCGCACTCACATGCACATCATACGGCATGGGAGGCATTAAAGGAGATGTCCCGAGGCAGCAAGTGGGTCTATACACTTCTGTATGGCCATAATAATGCACTTTGTAATGTACATTGTGCATTAATTATGAGCCATACAGAAGTTATAAGAAGTTTTTTACTTACCTGCTCCGTTGCTGGCGTCCTCGTCTCCATGGAGCCGACTAATTTTTGGCCTCCGATGGCCAAATTAGCCGCGCTTGCGCAGTCCGGGTCTTCAGCTTTCTTCTATGGAGCCGCTCGTGCCAGAGAGCAGCTCCGTGTAGCTCCGCCCCGTCACGTGCCGATTCCAGCCAATCAGGAGGCTGGAATCGGCAGTGGACCGCACAGAAGAGCTGCGGTCCACGAAGGTAGAAGATCCCGGCGGCCATCTTCAGCGGTAAGTATTGAAGACGCCGGACCGCCGGGATTCAGGTAAGCGCTGTGCGGGTGGTTTTTTTAACCCCTGCATCGGGGTTGTCTCGCGCCGAACGGGGGGGGGGGTTAAAAAAAAAAAAAACCCGTTTCGGCGCGGGACATCTCCTTTAAAGGTCCCACTGAAATCAATGAGCGCTGCATTCTCGTGATTGTGAAACCAGCTTTGGGCACCTTTCACACGGGCGGAATATTTCCACCGCGATGCAGTGGAATTTGACACTGTGGAGTTTGGCACTATTTAAGTGTGGAATCGCAGACTGGTTTAAACAATTCTCATTCCACTTCAAAATCTTGACTTTCGGTGCAAAATGTGGAGAATTTCATCCGTGTGAAAGAAACCAGGGATGTTTTGTGACCACCTAGCCGGGTCTAATGGAAACAGCCAGGGTGGTGGCCTTATGCTGTTTCTGTAACTGCCATTGAATTCTGGAAACAGAGTAGCATGCTGTGCCACCAGTACTTCAATGGGAGTTACGGAAATAACATAAGGCTACTGCCTGACTGTATTCGTAACACCCAGCGAGGTGGTCAGAAAACATCCATGGCTTACCATCTTGGCTATGAAACGCTAAGATGAGATAACCCCTATCAGCGCAGTTGTTAGCTGCTGGTAACAGTGGCTGTAAGTCGCTGTCCTGTATAGGGGAGCGTGTAGTGGCCCAGAGTTAGGGACCCTCTAGTTCTGTGCATGTCCACTCCATATGGATTTGTCCATGGGCATTCGTGCGTGTTTGTGTCATTGGAGGTGACCTTTCAGGGTCAATGTCTTGTGTTAGTGTCACCAATCTTGGTGGTGTCCGCGTGACTGTCTCCAAAGCCCACTGTGCGTGATGTGATTGGTAGAGCGGTTGGGGGCAGAGTTTAGTTTGTGAGAAGAGGAGAAGGGCAGATGTAGTTGGAGAAGGACGACATGTGAGCAGGAGGCTGAGGCTCTAATGCTTCCACCTGGGTTAGGCCTGGACTCGTCTCATTTGTCTTTGAGATGCATACCCTCAGGGAACCTCAAGCGAGCTTCAGTTCTCGGAGTAGGAGTCGGCGGAAAATGCTACACACTCCCCTGCTTAACTACGGTGTAGAGGGACAGTGTTGATGCCACTACTGCAAGTTGGAGGACAAGTCTGGCATAAGTGTTTTGCCCCATGAATGCCATTAGGTCAGGGCATGAAGAGTGAGGAAGGACTGTTCGTGATTGTCTCTCTGTGTCAGGAGTGCTGTCTTCAGAAACACCCATCGGATAACTGGGACTGATGACACCGGTATCTTGGGAAAGGAGTGTATTGTCTAATGCAAGTGTGTTGGAAGATGGCGAAAGGAAAAAGTGCCAGTAATAATATACTTGAGACTGTTGCAGTAATGTACTTGGAAAATCAAAGATGGAAATATCCAGTAAAAACCATGTGCCTCCGGTTTTCAAACTACACTTTGACTGTGGACTCTTTATTTGGTTTTGTTGACTCATACTAGAAAGGGGCACTGGCGTCACGTGAACAGCTAAGCTATCATTTCTCTCCCGGAGCAATTGCTAGCTTTTACCCTTGCATGCTGCCAGGACAGACCGCATTTTTGGGATGTGACAAAAGGAGACGGTAGAGCCATCGTGACCCACAATTTTGTTCCCCGCTGTCTCCCTCACCAAAAGGTCTCACCCTGGCCGCTGCAATTGCTGCAGGGGTTACCTCCTTACACCTGGATGCTGCACATTTATCAGCAGCTAATAGGCGATGGCCGCCTGCAGATCATCAAAAGACTACATCACAGAAACCTCAGTCATGAGGAATTTTTTAGCATCCAGAGAAGTTCAGTATCAGTCAGTATGAATGTTATCTCAGTGTCAGCAGCTGAAACAAAGGGAATACAGTGTTTTGCTGATGTGTATATTAGAAATGAATTACTCAGAAAAGAATGTAACGATAAGGAAAGGAAACAGAAGTATGAAAGAATCACTTCAATGCCAAGGAAGAAAGACAACGAAGAAAATAATATTTCGGTACAAATATGAGAAAATCAGCAAAAGCTAATCCTGACTGGAACATCTTTATTCCATCATGTAATAATCCATCTATAGATAAGAATTGCTCACATTTGAAGAGCACGGACCTACAAATGAGCTGAGAGCATCTGCCCCTTTCCTACACCCTGACCCCTCTTGAAGTCCTTCACGTTGCAGAGGTCATTCTGTCTCCTAGGTCCATTACCCAGTACAGTCTTGCTAAGAAGTCATGTGCCTATTGATGTTTTCTTCTAACTGAATATGCCCTTTAAGACATACCTCCCAAATTCCTAAGAGAATGTAAAGAAAGGCCGCAATATGCCAAACACATCAGAAAATATTCAGATATCGGCCCTGCCTTAGGAAGATAGGCATACGAATCTTGGCGATTGCCATACACAGTTGAGGTGGGATCATATGCCACACATTTAGTGTAGACAGTGCCCAAAATAGTGTATACCCCACTAGTGTTACACATTACCATTCAGTGCACCCATAATGCTATAAGCCTACTGGGCGAATAAAGCACCAAACACATGCACAATACAGTTGATATATTGTCCATTTTTTATCATATAGTGCCATACGTTCCCACTGAGTTGCCAAATAGTACAAAATAGTATTAAGGGTATGCTATGGTTTGTCCAGATACATTGTACATACTGCGCTTATTTAATTCTTAAAATGTGTTGTGGCTGCAATCAGTGCTTGTCAAGTCATCCGATCCAAGCTCCGATCCATGTGACTGCATCTTCGGCGCATGCCCCCTGTCAATCGGCACCAGGCACAGATAAGTGCCTTCTAACTGTCATTGCAGAAGGCCCCCTAGGTTCCTGATGTGGGACCACCTCTACTGGGGCCATCGCCCTGCTTCTAGATAGGACCTGCCACACCAAAGGTAGCTAGGAATAGCATTCCTATCCCCGCATTTCTGTTTGTCGTATTTGCTGGTCCCCACATTTTGGTGATATATGTCTATATTGGTCCATTGAGCAAAATAATTACATCTTGGCCTGACAAGTTAGTGACATCGATGAGGGGCGCCTTACTTGTATCCTGAACGAATGTTACAAAATGTTGACCAAGTTCCAACAATCCCCAATAGCTCCATAATTAACTTAAATATGAATGTCAAACAATCACAAAAAGTTGTGTACGCAGCTCTCAGAATTATCTGCATCGTTAAGCTGGCCATACACATTGGATAGAAGAAGGCTGATGGTTGAACCAACACTCTGGTTTTGCAGACTCAGTCATACACACTTCAGCTTATATTGGCCATTAAAGTTGTGCAAATCAGCCATATATGTTCAATAATAATAGGAAACAGACAAACTCTCTTTCTGAGAATTTTCTTTTTAAAGGGAGATCGTTTATTGACGATGATCATTCATGAAAATGAAGGACCTTTTGTCGGACTCTCCGATGAAAATTTCAGGAGCTGACAATTTCTTTCCAGACAATGATGGTCTGTCATTGGTCAGCTAAAACCATTCTTTGTTGTTAAATTTCACCTGACAAAGGATCATTTTAGCTGAGGTAGCAGAGATGCAGTCCTAAGCTCTCGCTCACGACCTGAAGGTTGCAAGTTCAATCCCCACTTGGTTCAGGTAGCCGGCTCAAGGTTGACTCAGCCTTCCATCCTCCTGAGGTCGGTAAAATGAGTACCCAGCTTGCTGGGGGGTAATAAATAAATAAATTACCTGAAAGGGCTGTGGAATAAGTTGGCGCTATACAAATAAGATTTTTTTTTTATTATTTAAATTGTCCATTTCTTTCACATTTAGTCTTATGAGTATGGGCAGCTTTAGAGATAAATGTAAGGATTCTGGCTAGGCTTTCAATTCCCAGTCATTGTTACAAGGCTTGTATAAAGAGTCAAACATTGACTTACAGGAATGCTGCCTTCCAATAGGTGGCACTGCAGAGGTATTGTTTAGAGATGAGCGAGCATACTCGGTAAGGACAAATACTCGAGCGAGTATTGTCCTTTTCGAGTACCTGTCCGCTCGTGAGAAAAGATTCGGGTGTTGGGGGGGCGTCGGGGGAGAGCGGGGGGGGGGGGGGGGGAGATCTCTCTCTCACCCCCCCGCTCCCTCCTGCTCACCCCCACCGGCACCCGAATCTTTTCTCACAAGCGGGCAGGTACTCGAAAAGGACAATACTCGCTTGAGTATTTGTCCTTAGCAAGTATGCTCGCTCATCTCTAGTATTGTTCCATCCCCCTTATTTAGAGTTCGTCTTGAAAACAAGCAAACCCTGCTACCACCTCAGCTCGGACATTTGGGTGTTCGATCTGGTGGGGAATTCTGCTTAAAATCAAACTTTAAATTTATGTTTGAAGGCTCTTGCTCGTTCTCTCTAAATTAAATCTCTTAAATAGTTTAGACGCACCTAGCACGATACAGACAGCTACTTCGCTTCACTTTTTATATGGAGCATTGAGGCTTCCTAATACAGTGATCTCACAGATCTGCTGAATGGCCAACCAGTTGTTGAGAGAATCCTAATCTATTAATGGAAGACGGATGCCTTTTGCTTACATTCCTGAATAATGATGTTGTTTTCTTGGGTTCTCTTCTTTCGATACTTAGAATTGTTGCCATCTTATCTTTCGGACAATTCCTGCAAGTAATAATGAAATTCTTGCTGATGAATAAGTGTCATATTTTGTATAATCACCTGAGTGTTAGTCATTCCATAGAAAATGTGTCCTTCCCAAGGTTGACTGTGGGTTAGACAACACTCTCAGGTTATATTACTTTTAATACAAGTTTGCTTTATTTAGATAGAAGTATAGTAAGTATCATTGCTCATTTTGTCTAGAGCAGGGGTCCCGAACTCCAGTCCTCAGGGACCACCAACAGGTCATGTTTTCAGGATCTCCTATGGTAAGAACACCTGTGGCAATGTTTGAGGCACTGACCATAATTACATCACCTGTGCAATACTGAGGATATCCTGAAAACATGACCTGTTGGCTGTCCCTGAGGACTGGAGTTGGGGAACACTGGTCTAGGGGATCATACGTAGTTAAAGACAGACACTAGTGTTGAGCGAAGCAAACTGGTTGAACCCTGTTTTGGGTCACAACTTTGCTAAAAGTTCACTTCGGCTCAAACCAATGGAGCTTTTAGTAAAGTTCTACCAGAAATAGGGTTCTGTTGATTCAACTTGTTCAACACTTGTGTCTGGCTTTAATTATGTATGAACCCCTAGGCAAAATGAGCACCACAAATCTTGTGTGTGTTTTACTGTTCAGACGTAGTCTCCATGACGGATAAAATAGGAGCACAGCTCAGGATCAGGAACAGGCAAGCACTAATAGAGCACAATGCAGACATCTCTTGGTTCCCATATATCAGGACAATGCGGTCCCCGATCCCTGTTTCACACTCCAGAAGGCGAACATGAGTTAGAGATGGCCATCTGTGCATGCAGCTCTCTCTATTGTAGCTTATGGTAGTTGTGAAATGCCGAGCTGTTACCACAACATCCACGATCTACAGGGGAGAGAGTCGCATCCATGGATCTGCAGCTCTTTTTATATGCATGACTTTTGCAGTAAATGCAGCAGCAGACTGTTACCTACAACATCCTGCATGCATAACAGTTTGTCTTCCCAACAGCACTGTAGCTCCGCCCACGGCTTACAGGTCCTGCAACTTACCAGCCTTCCCCTTACTGACAGTGCCAGCTTGGCAGGTAGGACCTTCCGGAACTCTGAAAAGTGAAAATAGGACATAGGCAAACACAAAAAAAGGTATATGGACATTTTTTTTGGGAGGGGGGGGTTTCTTCCGGCACTCTGGACTGCACATGAGCAATACAACGCAGTGCCTCCACTCCTGTCCTCCCATCATGCACTGCTCACAGGATGTTGGAGTCTATGAACAAGGGAGGAAGTAGGAAATGCAGACAAGATGTCAGAGGAAGAGGAGATATCTTTCAGGTGGAGGGTCATGTGACATAGATAGGAAATGCAGAAAGCATCTAGACCAGGCACAGGGAACTTATTACAGAATGACTTATTGTGGTGATGTACATTAGATTTTTACATGTTAGTCTGTGCCTCGAATACCCCTTTAAATCTTCCCAACCTTTTTTCTTCCCAACTTGAGTGAATCCTCAATAGAACAGAGATGACAGAAAGGAATTGTGGGTCACATACAGCCCTAATACTAAAAGTTAGGACAGCGCTCCACTAGTAATTAGCCAATCTTGTTAATATAAAATGGTTACTGAAATAAACGGGACTTACCCGGTGCCCAGTGGGGTTCTTTCCTGGGAAACCCCACTAGCACCTCCAAATCCCGGTATGTGTGGTATAAATGTATGGGGTCCTCCCGTTGTATCTCCTATCCTGTGGAATCAGGAGAGCTGCCGAGTAGCTGTGCCCGCTAAGACTAGACGGGCCCAAGGTACAGGATACCGATGCAGAATAAAAAATCTTAGAGCTCAGTAGAAAACAACTCCCAGATCCCTTCCATACCGTATAAAACTTTTTATTCCAATACAGTGCAATGTGTTTGGCCAATAGGACTGCGACTTTCTCAAGCATAACCTCAAGTTATGGAGGAGACCTGGGAGTCGTTCTCTACTGAGCACTGAGATTTTTTGACATACGGCTGCAAGTCGTTCATATGCTCACTACTAGCTTTGCTAAGAACCATGTGATTCTGACAGGTGAGTGATTTCTCGCTCAGTGCCCTGATGGCGGTCGTATGTGCACGGGACAGCTATCACCAGAATTCCCAGCGAGGATTCGGGTAATATTCAACCCATATAAAGTACCCCAGGGGCGTAACTATGGAGGATGCAGGGGATGCGGTTGCACCCGGGCCCAGGAGCCTTAGGGGGCCCATAAGGCATCTCTTCTCCATATAGGGAACCAAGTACTATAAGTAAAGCATTATAGTTGGGGGCCCTGTTACAAGTTTTGCATCGGGGCCCTGGAGCTTCAAGTTACACCTCTGAAGTACTCTTTACTTTTGAGATCATCACTTTAAAAGTGTTTGTCCAGTTCTGAACTATTGATGACTTATCCCGAGGCGAGGCCATTAGTAGTTTAAACCCAGACACCCCTTTTATTGTCAACTTTGAAGGAAGACATGTATTTGTCATTATTTATGAGTTTAGATTTCCTAATTGCTTTCATTGTTAATTTAATTGCACAACTTTCAAGCCATGTTTCACCTTCATCTATGAAAGTCACGTCTGGGATCCAATTAGTAACCATACTACAACATTTCTTTAAAGGACCTGTTAACCCCCAACCCTGGTTCACTAAAAGAGTCTAGACAACAACTAAATAAAAAATAAACCGCTGCCATCATTTCTCATTCTGCAAATGTACTACATATAAACAGGTGATAAAATTAAAGGAAATCCTTCAAGACAAGATCAGTATAGAAGATACGCTGATCGGAGGATTTATAGACCGGCTGAAACCCAACTAAATAAACCATGGCAAATCCTGATAACAATGGTTAACACATGAGTTCTATAAATAACGGGGCAACTTCAATGCTTCTGTATATTATTAAGACATGGCTTTGTCTAAACCAGCCTTGACCTCTGGCTTTTGAAGAGTATATTAACTATCTTCAATTTCTTTGTGTTGCTCTCTCCATCAAGGAAAGTTGTCTCGGAGTTGGTTGACTTTGATGGATGGTTTTTGAGAAACTTGAGTTATCCTTGACTGGATGCAGATGGCCCAGTAAAAAATGATTCCTTCAAGCACACATAGTCTTTATCAGTTGTTAAGGTTCATCTGGGACCACACTTCCTAGTCACTAGTCTGAGACAGCAAGCCTTCTGTTTCACCGCCATATCTCATGTTGTCCTAATGAATTCTTCTAACACGCTGGAGGCCAGATAAATGTACTGATATTAATGCTTTTGGCAGAGCTGCTATGGTGCAGTGTTACAGGGATGCTTAGCTTTTTTTTTTCTTGAGGAGTCGTACAGTACAAACTTATTTTGATGATTAAGTTACTGCATTATTATGGTATTTTGGGTTTAATTCATGAGGAGTTTCCAGATTGTGCTTAAAAAATGACCATATATCAAACTGTGAAAACAGTTGTCTGTCAACACTTAATATGTGGTCTGGTTCCATGTTCGAAATATCAAATTAATTTTCATGTCTCCAAGAGTATTTTTTCGGACTTAAAGGGATTGTCTGGTGTAGCAAACCCCCATTTGCACATTACACAGAAGGCTAGTCGATTTCAGTGGGCACCATGTAATGCTTCATTTCACCCATGGCAACACTAAAGGGAATTGAACACTCGTTGGGTTTCCTGGTGATAACAAATGATTGCTGGGGTCCCAGTAGGGGGGCACCCTATAATTAGTTTATTGTTCGGGGATCCTTATTTATTTTATGTATCACCCATATATTACAGGGGTTGTTAGTACAATCTTTCATTTCAATTTTTGGTGATGGTATTAAAACCAGGCAAATATGGGGACGTCATACAAACTACCATGTTTCCCCGAAAATAAGACACTGTCTCTTATTAATTTTTGCCCTAAAAGAGGCACAGTGTCTTATTTTCGGGGGGGGGGGGTTATTACACTCACCTGGTCCACAGAGTCTGGGTTCCTGGCGCTGCTGATCTCCGGTGGCGATACAGCAGGCTGCAGTGTCTTCGGCGTTCCCACAGAATTCTCCTTCTGGTGACGGGGCTTTGAATACCCCGCCTCCAGCAAGCAGGTGCTCTGATTGGCTCACGTGCGTGGTGGCTCAGCCAATCAGAGCTGACGCTTGATGAGCCAATCACAGCCATTCAGTGATGTCATCCTGTGAATGATCGAACGCTGGCTCTGATTGACTGGAGCTCGATTCAATCACAGCACTCGCTTGCTGGAGGCAGGGTATTCAAAGCTCTGTCACCAGAAGGAGAGTTCTGTGTCAGTGCAGAGGACAAGGCAGCCTGCCGCATCGCCGCTAGGGACCAGCGCGAGAGACTCAGACGCCGCCAGCTAGGTGAGTATTGATGTTTTAAATTTTTTTTTAAAGATTTGCTAGGGCTTATTTTTGCAAGAGGGCTTATATTTAAAGCCTCTCCTCTCTTGTCCCCCTAAAAATAGGGGTACAGCTTATTATCAGGGAAACACGGTGCATGCATGGTTTTTATTTGGTCAAATAGACATAGTTTGCTCTGCAAAAACGCTGCGCTCATGTGCGCACAAACACGCATACACTCATGTAAATCTGGTCTTAACCAAGTTTTATTTCTGTGTATGTAAACTAAGCTCCTGACTTTAATGAGAGCAATCACCTGTGCCGGTCACACCACGGAGGTTGGAGCAATCTGCTGTCTCTCCGTTCCCTGCGTGTTGTGGCACTGACAGCGGTAGCCCGAACAGCTGAATGGTCAGGGTTTCAAGCAGTGGAGCCATCAATAATTGCCTGGAAAACCCCTTTAAGCCTGTTACCCACGGCTTGGTAATCCAACTTTTGCTACATGTTCCTAACATACTGCTCAATAAATGTTTAATTCAGACAACATTACCTATTTAGAAATGTAGTTCAGTAATCTAAAAGAAAGTCTACTAGTTATCCTGCTTCCCCCGTTCTGCCACGACTCTGGTTCTCCAACTTCCTCCAGTCTCATTTCTATGCTCAGTTGTCTACTCCTGTTTCTTCCAGCCTTCTGTTTGCCACCGCTGCCTGCCTAGTGGGACCTCTAGTGCCTCTCCTAGTGGATGCATCGACTCCTGACCTCTTTGAAAGGGCTAGCATGTGGCCAAAGTTGTTTTTCTTCAGCCAATCACTGTCATCCAGGTGTCAGAAACGCTCTTTTCTCCTTAGGGAGAGCAACTATATACTATAAATAAGTGAGGAGACTCAAATGGCCACGCACACTCCTCTGGGTAATATGCAAATAAGGGAGATGGAGTCCCACTTTGACTTGAAGGAATGCTGCCTTTCAGTAGGTGGCACTGTGGAGGATTTATTCCATCTCCCTTATTTGCATATTACCCAGAGGAGCGTGCGTGGCCATTTGAGTCTCCTCACTTATTTATAGTATATAGTTGCTCTCCCTAAGGAGAAAAGAGCGTTTCTGACCCCTGTCCCTGGCCTCTCACTAGCAAAAGCCAGACTCCTACTGTACACTGATGATGGGCAATAACCCGGAAACAGCTGTATGTACATGGGGTCTGGCTTTGCTTTTGATTCCCAGTCATTGTAGCAAGACTTGTATAAAAAGTCCCACTTTGACTTGAAGGAATGCTGCCTTTCAGTAGGTGGCACTGTGGAGGATTTATTCCATCTCCCTTATTGTCATCCAGGTCTAATGACCCATTCGCCTATGTCCTATGCCTGTGCAATAAGGTTCCTTAGTGTCCCAACAACAGCAAAGGTGTCTTATAATTTTGGCTTATCCATTAATGATCCAATCTGGCTTGTTGTTCTATTACATTCTTCTGCTTGCTTCCTGCCCTGACCTTCTGCCCATAGACCATTTATGACTGAACTCTGCCTGCCCTGACATCTACCCATCTGTCTACGTCTTCCTTCTCCTGGCTTTGTACTGTGCTAGGAATCTGCACTGTTATCTGTTGATAATGGAGACTACTCTAAGGGTTTTGACCTGAAGATTCCCTGCAGCGAAGTCCAATCCGTGTATAGGGGTGAAACGGTGAACACCTGGCAGTCCCTTATCCCCAAATCAAATCCGTTGCAACCCAAAGATACCACACCTACCAGGTAGGCCTTATGTCATTAGTCCTGCATTATCCCAATGCCACTGGTGGGCTACCAGCATTATACTGTACAAGTTATGCTCTATAGGAAATATACTATATCATTTTTCCATATGCAATACATAATGACATTACAAAATGGAATCCTGACCATCTGTCTGGTTTTGGTTTAGTATGCTTAGTCATATTGTCTGTGAACAGTGAATCAAAGAACATGAACAGGCATTTGATACAAAAGTAAACTGTGAACTAAATGTGTGTTTATAGTGATCTTGGACCAAAACACATTTTGGGTATGCCTTATAATATCTGCAATGTCAATTCTTCTAATATCCCTTGTAGTTCTATCTCTTTGCTTCTAATGCTGCAGGTTAGGGGATAACATCTTGATATTGAGAACGGGGGGTACCGTTTATCCCACAAGTTGGAGCGGTAAGGTGAGAATCAGTGGGGGTCCCAGCAGTCAGGTCCCTACTGATCTATCAGTTTGAAAACAAAAAAAAACTAATTATTGGAATACCCCTTTAAAGGGATTGTCACGTGGACCCACTGTGACACTGTCTCATTTGATTTTGGTCTACCCCTGAAGGCAGCACCTAGACGACTCCTTGTTTTCACCTTTTAACCAATTTCTGGCTAAAAGCTGCAGAGACCAGTAGGTCGTTACGCCAAGTGTAATCTCAGTGCAGTTACAACTGACGCAGGCAGCTCAGGGGCACCATAGCGCAGTACCAGAGGGTCAGGCAGAGAGGCAGTCAATATTATAGGCTGAGGTCAGGGCAGGCTGAGTTCATGCATAAACAGAGATACAAGCAGAGGATCAGGGCAGGCAGCAATCAGCAAGTCATAATTAAGGTACAAGCTGAGGTCAAGACAGCTGAAGTCAGGAAAGCTGGGTATACAACCATGCAGAACTAATAGCCCCTTTGCAGAATCTAATGGAACCTGTTGCTTAGGCACTCTTCATTCGGAAAGGGTGCCTTAAGTAACTAGGAAGATCAGGATTGGTTTGGGTTTTAGCTGGGTATCCACGATGCCCCCTTAAGAGGTGGACAAGTACTGTTGTGCACCCTATGGGCAGCACTGACAGCTTAGAGGATGGTGCAACATCTGCCACATTCAAGACGCAGAGAGAAACGGTCGGATATGACTGGCAGGAAAGAAGAGCGAGGTAAGGCGCCAGCGGCCATTCCTTAGATTGCAATAAGATTATACAATTAGTGTTCCTTTTTCCTATTGGTTGTGTCTGGTATTATAGCTCCGCCCTCCATTTACCTGAACATGGCAATACTAGACCCAGTACATAGACAAGAGTGGTGCCGTTTCTGGACTAAAACCAGACCTTTCTAACCTTCTACATCTCCTCTAAAATGAATTACTATTAGCATACGTATTACTCATGTTGTATAAGTATTGTGTACTTTTAGCTTGTTCTTTTTAGCTGATGTATGGGCATTAAAACGGCATTCTGTATGCAAAGTCTTCTAGACTCTCTAGATCTTAGGGCTCCTCAAACATAATCCGTTCCAGCACAACTAGCCATGAATGTCTTGCTTCTGCTGCATTTCTGTGTCTGCTCTTGATGGATCTAACAAAACTGCAGACACATATTTTCTGAGAGTGCATGCACTTCCCGACTGTCATCCTCTATTGTATTTACTCAACATAAGGCCATAAATCCTGTGTGATTCCTGACCTCCTCGCTGAATGAGCACCTCAGGAAAATGCACAGCTTGACATTCTGCAAATATTTTTGGTCTTGTGTGCGCTGAGCCTCACCAGAGGCCCTTACCTCATTCTGCCTTCTTGTATATAGGCTTGCACAATGCATGAAGCCTATTCTTTCAGATCACTATATTCACAGAGATTTCCCTCTGTCGTGACCATACGATTTTTTTTTTACTAGGATCAGAATTATTTTTCTCTTTTTTTATAATGAATGCCGGGGAGTTACAGAGTATTTAGTTATTTTTTTCATAATATCTTGTAGAGAATTGACTAAGGTGCCCTTTTTAGAAATTGCAAGTCATTATTTATAGGTATTTTCTCCAATTCCCCCCAACCCACCATTCCCGCATTGAAAATTATGGAAAGCCATACATTTTTGATCGGCTGACAGCTATTCCTCTCAACCCCTATACACATACACACTTAGTTCAGCTAAACATGCATATATTCTGAATAGGGAGAAAGAAGTAAGACACTGCAAATACCTCTGGCATCAGCTTATCTCCCTTGAGAACAAAAGGATCAGACAGGTTAAAATCCAACAGCCCAAACCTTCTTTTTTCCTGCTGTCAGAGAAAAGTTCGGTCACCCTCATATTCATTAAATGGTTAGCCCATCCAAATTTGGTAGGTTAAGCCACATCAATCTAATGTGTATGGTCATCATAAGTAAAGTACTTTGCAATGTTAGCTTCCAGGCTATGCTTATTGGCTCTCTTGCTGATCTTCCCGCTTCATAGTAGGCCTTGCCCTTGTTTACCACTCAACATAGGCACCAGAATGTGATTACAGTTGTATGATAATGCTTATGAACAGCATGGGGTTAAAAGGGGTCTGTGCATATTTTTTTTCATGCTGTGAATGTGAATAATTACTTATTCAGACCTGTTCGGACCCAATTGGGAGTGCAGCTCTGGAGACTAGGCTTCTGCTCTAGCAAGTGAGATGCTGAGCAGACTATTAGAAGGGGAATATTCATCATAAGCACGCATGAGGTGTACCAATTAGTTGGAGTGTTTCAAACAGAATATAAATGTATTGCCATTATTGAAACCTCATTTACCTTTGTCTTCTTTTAAACAATATCATTCCAACAGGGTTGGATTGGCCCAAAAGAGTTTGACTCAGACACAATTATATGCTGCTAATGCAACAGGGTCCCCAATAACAAGCAGTGGACGAAGCCATTTGGAGCTGACTTTGGAGCAAATTAGTTGCCATTACGATGTATTTCTTATAGGAGGACTCACAAATAATCTAGTAGGCCTTACTGGTGATATGTCCTGTGTGTGCAATGATAAAAACAAAACTTAATATGCAATTATAAGTGGATGTGTACATCAGGGGTATACATAGAACTCATAGGTCCTCGTAACGAAACTTGATTATCAGCCCCGGACCCCCACCTAAAACAGAAAGAAATAATTTATATATGTGTTCTATTAGACAACATTGATAACACAGTGGGCTGAGATACAGTGACTCAGCCCTAGCATACTAAGTATACATATTACATATGATAGTCAGATATCAGCTGTACACAATGACACCAATTACAGTGAAGTTACCTCTAGTGGTTACAGGTGTCTCCTCTGATGATGTCTCTGCATTCCTTTTTCTTCTCTGTCCAGGTTCAGGCCACCATGAAGACTATTCCAGCCATGACTGGTCTCTGCACACTCTTCCCATTCTGCTGCAACCCCAATGCCCCTGTCAATGCCCTCCATAGTAATAGTGTGCCCTTTGTGGCTCCTACTTAGTAATAGTGCCCAGCTATGGTCCTCAGTAAAAATGCCCTTCTCAATGCCCCACTTAGTAAGAGTGCCCCCTCTGTTGCCCCCACTTAGTAATAGTGCCCACTCTGTGGCCCCTGCTTAGTAATAGTCTCTTGCTTTGTGGCTCCTACTTAGTAATAGTGCCCAGCTATGGTCCTCAGTAATAATGCCCTTCTCAATGCCCCACTTAGTAAGAGTGCCCCCTCTGTTGCCCCCACTTAGTAATAGTGCCCACTCTGTGGCCCCTGCTTAGTAATAGTCTCTCCCTTTATTTACGGCTGATGAACACTATAGGAAATACAATCAGCATAAACTGCGCCCTTTTGATTCGAAAAAATGACGAAACAACCATTCCATTTTTCTCATTACATTTTAATACCATTTAAGCAGCATATTTACAATAATTGGCCACAAAACCAGTGCAGCCTTCACACTGTTCACAAATGTTAAACCGCTTCCAAGAATTGAACATGAACATTTTTTTTCCTCTGAAATACATGACAATAAGTGGATGTGTCATCAGAAAAATGGTTCACAGAGAGGATTCTGGGTGTTGTAGTTGTGGCATGTACCATTTGCGCATTAGATAGGTACGAGACTTATTCCAGAGGTAACTCTAGTGCCTTGGGGAAGGTAGAAGCGTGTTTGGTCCCTATGCATGTATATTGGCAGGCTGCCCACTTCTATTCAAAGCTGTAAAATAAATTAAAGTCTACAAAAAATAATTTTTCAATGCACCATTCAATAATAAAAATATAAAAACATCCCAGTCACTCACATGTACACACTCTTAAAATAGTAATATATTGGACTCCTATATCGCCCCTTAAGAATCAGACACAATCTTACAGGTTGAGGGAACAAAGCGGGAGCCAAATTTCCTTCCAATTATGGAAACCTTGAGTTTCGATCTACTCCGTAAGCCACGTGGTTGGCTGTAGAGTAAGAATTGTGTCCAACTCTATCTGTAATTACATTTCCCATGATGATAAGTTAAGATAATGAGAGTCCCATCAAAAAATATTTGAGGATGTGCAGTCTTGACATTGAGATGGAATAAGATACGACCCTCGGAAAACAGGGACAAAACAGGTGCCGGCATAGGTACAGACAATATTTGGTTTTCAGGCCTGAAACCAAAATTCAAAAACTTTTGTAGAGAAACTATAGTTTTGAAACTTTCCTTATTCCTAGACCTTGAGTCCCACATTTATTCTACAGGGGGATGCTAAAGTGAGGGCCACCTGGAATATCTTCTGAATGAAAAGAGATACAAGTAGGAAACTTTGTAGAGCACTTAGATGGATGGGGGAAAACTTTTTGGCACTTTAGTGGTGCCTGTCGGCCATCTTGGTGGCAATCATCTTTGATTCAGTCCAAGAAACCTCAACGTAAAGGGAGTCATGGGATATATGATTTAAAGGTCAAACTTCATCAGAAATTAATAGGTGCCGTCATTTTTTCAATACCTGCAACCATTTTCAAGTTATGGATAGATTTGAGCGAACATGCTCGTCCGAGCTTGATGCTTGTTTGAGTATTAGCATACTCGATGGTGCTCGTTACTCGAGCGAGTACCACGTCGAGTTCGACCCCTCCCCGTTTTGACCCCTCACCGCATTACCACTTTCTGCTGTGACGTGCCAGCGTCCGCACGTCCACAGCAGTATGTGGCTTGCTGGGGAGAGAGAGAGAGAGAAAAAAAAGCTCGGCATTGGGTGGGTCAAACACAAAAATGCTCGGGTCTCCCATCGACTTCAATGAGGTTCGTTACTCGAATAGAGTTCTCGAATATTACAAAAAGCTCGACTCGAATAACGAGCACCCGAGCATTTTGGTACTCGCTCATCTCAAGTTATGGATGATGTCAAGTTGAGTGTTAATAAATAGAGATGAGCGAGCCTGCTCGGACAAAGCAGTTACTCGAGCGAGCATCGCTCTTCTCAAGTAACTGCTTACTGGTCCGAGCGTGCTCGGGAGTGCGGGGGGTAGCGGGGGCAAGAAAGAGATCTCTCTCACTCTCCCCCCCCCCCCGCTACTGTCCGCCGCTCACCCCCGCACCCCCCAAGCATGCTCGGACCAGTAAGAAGTTACTCGAGAAGAGCGATTCTCGATCGAGTAACTGCTTTATCTGAGCGTGCTCGCTCATCTCTATTAATAAATTTATGTTGAATTATATGGTTTGGCTAATACTAATCACATGTATTTTCAGGTATCAGAAGAGATTGGAAACAGGAAACCCTGCTCAGACCACCAGTTCTCGGTTTGTCCTGGACACTACCAGTTTCCCTAAACTTTGGAATCAGTTTCCTGACAGTTCATATCACCCTGTACTTGTCTTAGGCTAGATCTTCACAGAGGCCAAACCTGACTCGGCTCAATACTGATTGGTGAGCCATGCAACTGTATGTTTTCTCCCTCAGTTCCAAGTGAATTGCCTATGACGATGACAATCACCATCACCATCAGCAGAATGAGATGACTAATGAATCAGTCAAGTTGCACGAAAACATGAACCACAAGTAAAATTGATGGAACGTATCAATGAATCCCTATGGAGTGTGGTTTCATAGAATGGCACATGTTATATCCCAACATGTTTTAACCAGCATATCTTATTTGGTCTTGAAAGTTTCAAATTGAGGTTTTCTAATTATCTCCTGTACATGACCACAGCATTCGACAGCGTTCTTTATAATGTGAATGAATTTGGCAAAGGGTTTGGTTTAGAAAACCCATTCAAAAACCCTATTAGGGAATTCTGAGTTCATTGAGGTGGGTCACTCATTCAAGAATATCTTTCACTACAGAGGACCTAACAGCCAATTGATTTGAATGTGATCTGTGCAATACTTCACATTCCCTGCGGAGGCGATGTAGGGGAATTCAGCACTTACTGCCAGGCTCCTGCTCAAATTACAGGTAATTGCTGGTTGGGCATGCAGTGATACACCCGCTGATAAGCTTTTCATCTTTCAACAAATCAGACAATTCCATTGAAGTCAACACATGTACTCCTATCATAGGTGTACACAGAGGTCTTGGACTCCAATGCAAAATATGTAACGGCGCCTTCACCTACCATGTGTGATTTATAATTCTGCTTTCTTCTCATGTGACAACAAGGCCTTTAGGTCCTCTCAGGCACCATGGCCCAAGTGTGTCTTTAACACCCCCTATAGCTCTTGGGCAGGGGCGTAACCATAGAGGTTGCAGAGGATGTGGTAACACTTGGGCGCTGGAGACTTAGGGGTTCCATAAGGTTTCTTCTCCAGGCCAGTACTATAAATGAAGCATTATAGTTGTAGGGGTCTTTTGCAGACTTTGCATTGGGGCCCAGGAGCTTCAAAGTGCTCTGTGGTGTATAGTAGGTGGCCCCTGTCAAGAGGTGCTAGGCCCCAATGCAAAACTTGTAACAGGGCCCCAAAGATAATGCTTTATTAACAGTACTGGTCTCTTGATATGGGGAAGAAGAACCTTATGGGCCTCCTAAGGTTCCAGGACCTGGGGGTGATGGCACCTTCTGCCCCCTCTATACTTACACCCTATAACTGGAAAGAGACTAGGTTAGAGTATTCTATAGTTGATCTATGCTTTCAAAGAGTCAAACTTGCTGCAGTAAATGGCACTTCATGTATTGACATGCCGTATGAAGATACATTTAATGGATGTTTAGGATTTTATGTTTTCTTAAGGTGCTGGTAATATTATTGCATGAAGTTGAAGAACTGCAGAATAAACTATGAACAGGCATCAATGCTTTGTCCCCTGAAAGGAAAATCAGTAGCTTTGACACCTCACCATACAACAACATTACGTCAATGATACCATTAAAGATTTGTAGCTCATGCTGCAGACCGTATTGCATCTCTGCAAGTTAAATAAGTACAATAAGGTTTATATACAGCATACGTATAGCCATTCAATTGACCAGTGTTGTCCAAGGTTCTCCGCAGGAAGAGCCACATTCAGTTTATGGGCCAAACTTTTATCCATAGGAGTCTATGGAGCATTCCAAGGAAATGAGATGTTGAAAGACCCAATGACCCCAAGGCTTCCAGCTTAACGGCCATTAAAATAGATGAACACATCTGTTCCTGTAGTCAGGTCAGCCGGCCAGAGTCCCACTTCTTCGTTAGTATTTTAGAAGTCCGCTGGGTGGATGTGCTGGAAGCTTTACATATAATACAGTAGATATATAAGTCTATTTGACCTCAGTCCTCTGCACCTACAGAGCCAGCTGAAGTTTGGTCATATTTCTTTGATGCATATTGTGATGTCGGACCAACTCATCAGACCTGGCAAACTTCTTCTGACAGCTAGGCCATCTGCAGCTGAAAGGCTTCTCACCTGTTAACATAGAAATGTCCAGTTATCATGGGGGAACATCAGTGATAATTGACTGCTGCCCCTGCACCACCTTACAGCTACGCCCCTGTGTTTGCAATGCATACGCAGAGACCATTTCATAAATGGTCCATAGTTATAGCCAAGTATTAACATCCAGGTAAAGGCCCGTTCTAGTACATTATCCTAACAAAAGTAATTGCAGACCTGAGCAAGAATCAAAAATAGTATTTATTTCCCTATGTTAATACTTAGTGGGGCTTCCTTTGGCCCTAATGACATCAGATCCCCCTTATGGTATACTTTATACTAATGTAGGATACACTTTAGCTGGTATTTCCCTCCATTCATCCTGCAAACATCTGATAATTTCTATCAAAGAAGATGCATTGGCCCAGCTACAATGGTCCAAGGAGCGTTGTCATTGGGCAGTTGAGCAATGAAAAATGTTCTATGGAGTGATAAATCACGCTACTTCATCTTCTAATCAGATGGACATACCTAGGGGGGGAAGGGGGCCTGGGGAATGCCTTTTGCCTGAGTGTGTTGTGGCATGCTGCGATTTGCCACGATTCTTCGCGGTGAGCCTATCTGTCCGATAGGCTCACCGCAGAGAACTGTCAGTTCTTTCCCCTGCTCCCTGGTGGCCGTGAACAGGGAGCCTTTACGGGGAATGAGCAAAATAAAGATGCTCCATGCGCAGACTGATTGCAGCTTGTAAACAGCGCTGGCGGGTCAAATGGGGAATACGATGCTTGGGCTGCAAAGGTCTGTAACAGGTGAGAATATGAATTGCGTATTACGTACACAATGTACACGCGCATAATACGCTGTGAACGGCTTCAATAAAAGTACATTGATTTTCATTATTCTATTCACACTTGTGTATATTTAGTGCCTATATTAAGCGCAATAAATATGCAGCATATTCTATTTTACTGCCCATTACGTACGTACAGCCCTATTGTTTTTTATGGGTGCATTTAGAACACAGGCATACGCAATTGTATTGCGTATTTACCAAAGTTTTTATGCATTCCTTGCATGTTGCTAGGAAACATGAGAAGAAAGTTTTCAAAAAAAGAAGAAACCAGGAAGCCACTGCATGACGGCGTGTGTAAAATACGCTATATATGCGCAGATAAAACCGCGACAATATGCAGAGATGTACAGTTCCCTGCGCCGGTAAAACACTGCGATTTGTATACAGCATATTACCATACGGTCATGTGGTAATGCTGAGGATTTTCTGCATTTTACCGAGGGATGGAGGGTTAGGGTTAGGGGTCGTTTCACAGTTAGGCTGTGAAACAACCCCTAACCCTAACCCTACATCCCACGGCAAAAGTCCTTCCATGCTGCTGTTGGCCCTCTGAGCTCTGCTGGGTTGCCACCCAATCAGAAGCAAGGGGTGTGGCAGGGGCGTTCCTCCATCCCAGCCCTGTCAAACCCCTAGCTTCCGGTGGCGTCAAGGTACACCAGTGCCTATGACCACTGAAGTCTGTTATTTTCTTAGCGGTCATACCGCAATAAATGAAACATGGCCGCTGCAATTCTTCTGGGATCAGAGTGGTGGAGACCACGTCTCCTGCACTGGATGAGGAACCACTTAAGGAGGTGGGTATGCCTTATTCCTTTATTTTACACCGCTCCCTACTCCTTAAATTATTTTGAATCATTTTATGCTGCATTGGTCCTCCGTTAGAATCCGGAGCTGCATTCATACTTCTGCTTACTGCTGAAAACATTTGACTGTTTATCAACAAACACCCGTGTTGCTCTGCATTCTGGGAGAGTTTAGGTTTTTTTGTTTTACACTTTCAAATCCCCCATGTAAAATATGGGCAGACACTGAACAAGCAGGAGGTGCCAATGCATTTTAACTCAGCAGCCAGCAAAATTGTGAATGCAGCTGTGGATGTAAATGCACTGTACTACAGACTGTTGTTACGGATCAGTACAAGTTAGTAAAGAAAGCTCTTATCTATAATGTTATGTCGATTCTCTGTTAATATTAGGACAGTACACAAATAAATAAATGTGAATAAAGGTTTACGCACTTGTTTTACCTGTATGAGTCCTGGTGTGTGTCTTCAGGTGGTCAGACCGAGAGAACTTTCTCTCACATGTTTTACATTGGAAGGGCTTGACACCTGAGGGAAGTAACATAATGTGGTTATTAAGAAGTATTTGCCTTTTATAGTACTTTTTTAGAAATGTGCAATAGAAGTACTTAGAGACTGGACTCATGTAGCTATAATAAAAAGTATGTGAACCCTTTGGAATTGTGGTCTGATTGTTATTCAAGTTTTAATTATAGACAGGCACAATCTAACTAAGCTGATAACACAAAAACAATTGTACCACTCATGTATTTTAATGAACACTTTATGTAAACCTCCACAGTGCAGGGAACCCATGAATTTAGCAACCTATAGCTCCCCCTTAGCACCTATACCAACTGTTTTCTTAAGCTGCAAATAAGACTTGCAAAATGTTAAGGAGCAATGCTGGACAATTCCTCCCTGCAAATGTGTTTCAGTTTATCAATATTTCTGGGATGCCTTGTGTGCACAGCTCTCTTCAGGTCATGCCACAGCATCTTGACTGGGTTGAAGTCAGGACTCTAATTTGGTTATTCCAAAACATAAATCTACTTCTTTTCCAACCATTTGTTAGCTGATATACTTGTGTGCTTTGGGTCATTGTCTTGTTCCATCATCCAATATCTCTTCAATTAGAGGTCTTGGACTGCTGCCCTTACATTCTCCTGCAAAAAGGTTTGCCCCGCCTTACAATATATTGTTCTCTAAATGACTGCAAGGCATCCAGGCCCTGAGGCAACAAAGTGGTCTCAAACCTCAATGCTTCTTCTACCATGCTTCACAGTTGGAAGAGTTTTTGGTATTAGTGTGAGTGTTCTTTTAACTCCAGATAGACAAATACACCACAGAAGGGGAAATATAAAAACATAAAAACAATCACAGAAAATGGCCATTACTTACTGACTAAGGGTGGCTTCACATAGGTACGAGCAAAAACACGCGTGTATGCAGCTGCGTGCATTGTTTTCAATAGAGCCGCAGCTGCTGCCCACGGCTCCATTAAAAACAATGCTCTGCCGGCACCCCTGAATTGTTTGTCATGGAAGGGCTTTACATATAAGCTCTTCCCTAAAAAACAATCATTTTAGTGTAAAAAAGGAAAAATTAAGCTGTCCGCCGCTGCCGTGTCCCCTGCGAGGATGAAGAACACATCTGCCGCATGCAGCAGATGTTTCCCTCACCCCCACTAGGTAAAAGAAGTCCCTTCTTCTACATCTGCCACATCTGTAACAGATGCAGCAGAGGAATTCTTCAATTCTCAACCGCAGCTGTCACACATGACAGCTGCGGTAGAGAATCCTGCTGCCGGCACCTGTCATTGGGTTTCAGGGAAGGGCTTTAAACATAAGCCCTTCCCTGAAAATCCAATAAAAGTAGTGTAAAAAAATAAAAATATATATATATACTAACCTCCCTTCAGCTGCCGGGGCTCAGACACGACTTCTGGCACTGTCCCCGGTGTCTGTGGTTCTGAGCTATCAGCATGCTGAGATTTAAAATCCCCGCCTGCTGGTAGCTCTGATTGTGATTGGCTGAAGCGCTCGTGTGAAGCCCCCCCAAGGAGTGCATATAGCTGCATCCTCTCACCATGCAGGTAGCTGACTACCAAATGAGGGAGCTAATTGCACCTGTGCAGGACAACGATGAGACAGCCACTCACACTGCCTCTTAATATAGAGGGGGGTGGCTGCTTGGTGTATACTCCCACACAGAGTGGATACAAAGTGGCAGACCATTCTGATACATGTAGTTCACTATGCAGACCAGCAACCTATTAATTGGTTTGGGGGCTGTATTATAACCTTGTATAAATATATATTGTATATATGTAATTTGTTTCCTTTCCTTCATATAAGCCTGAATATATAAGGCTCAGCTATGGACCATAATGTAGACTAGCACATTGTTGAAGCACAATGGTTACCTCTCTTCTATTGAGTATGAAGTCTTGAGCTCTAGAACCTTATCCTACAGGTCAGGATCATACAGCATATGTGCTATTCACTAACCTGTGTGTCGTCTTTGGTGCCTTTTCAGTTGATCTGAGCGAGAAAATCTCCTCTCGCAGTCTTTAAAATCACATTGGTAGGGTTTCTCACCTTAAGAGAAAACATGGGAGCATCTTGTATTTAATAGGATTATACAGTACCCTCATACCAGCCATGGTGTAAATGGTGGTATCTGCTCATAAACCTGCAAGTAAAGCCTATGCCGTGAGACACATGGAACTTTTAGAGAATGGTTCGGTTATGAATACTTTTGACATTGGGCCTAAAGCTAGAGACACAGAGCAGTATAATGAATATTGTATTACCTGTGTGCTTTCTACTGTGCATCTGCAAATGGGACAGCTTGAAATATCGCTTGTTGCATCCAGGATATGCACACATGAAGGGTCGCTTTTCATTGGTTTCTGTTGACCTAACTATAGCCGGGGTCACTCCTGGAACACGTCTTACATCCTGTAATAAGAAATGTTTACTGTTAAAATGACTACCGTTACACAATCTACCTGACCATCTGTACGATTAGGTTGTTTGTCCTTGCATTCGATATGTTACTTTGTCCATTGGAAGCTATGAGGTGGTATTGGTTCCCATTGAGGAGATCCAGCTTAGGTATGGAATCTTACAGGCAATGCTCCATGGGAAAAACATATGCAAATTAGCTGTTCTCCAGAGGGAAGAAAACTGTTTCTGCAGTGCTACCTGTAAGTCAATGTCCGACGCTGAAGAAACAGTTTTCTTCTTACTAAGGGTGCACATGTAGGCCCTCCGGAGAGGGGGTTTGTATGCAATGGGCCTGGAAGGTTAGACAGCTGTCACTTGCTGCAAACAGCTTTCAGCAGATATCGGCTTAACCTTTTAAATGGCACTGTCAATTCAGAGTCCAGGGGTCCCCCTCCTAAAGGCCCCCATGACTAACATGTATTTCTGCCTACTAAGGTGGCCCATCTTAATAGAATGTATTGCAGTTTATGATATAAGCAAGCAAACAATCGCAAGTTCAAGTCTATGGCGACTGAAAAAAAAAATAAAAGCAGTGAAAAAAAAGGTTCTCTATTGTAAAAAAAACAAGGATGTTGAAGGTTTATTCCCTCTTTTTCCATATTTACAATTAAAAAAATCAAAAAGTAAAAAAATAAAACATATTTGGTATCGCCCCATCCATAAAAGTCAGATATATCAAAACAATGCATTATTTATTCCGCATGGTCAATACTGTCAGAAAAAAATAAATGACGCCAGAACTGCGCTTTTTTGGTAACCTGTCGGTAACAAAAAAAATGTAATATAGGGCAAACAAAAAAATGTCTGTACTCCAAAATGGCACCAATAGAAACCCCATGTCATCTCACAGAAAACAAGTACCGTATATACTCGAGTATTAGCCGACCCGAATATAAGCTGAGTCAATAAGTTTTACCACAAAAAAATGGTAAAACTTATTGACTCGAGTATAAGCCGAGCTAGACTCGAGTATATACTAGGTAAAGCGGTCAGCGCTGTGTAAGTAAGCGCTGTGATTGGATCAAGCGCCAGCCAATCACACCCGGCGCTCCATAAACCAATCACTCCCATTGAGTGATGTCATCCACTGAATGGCTGTGAAAGATCGAGCGCCGGCTGTGATTGGCTGGCGCTTGATCCAATCACAGCGCTTACCTACATAGCGCTGACGGCGGGAGAATTGAAAGCTGAGCAGGGAGATGACAGCGGGAGAATTCTCAAGCAGCTTGCCGCACCGCCGGGGAGACTATCGCGCCGGGAACACAGATGCAGGCTGGGAAGTAAGTATTGAGGGTTTTTAGTTGTTTTTGTTGTTTGTTTTTTTTTTACCTCACTTGAGTATAAGACGAGGGGGCTTTTCAGCATAAAAAATGTGCTGAAAACCTAGGCTTATACTTGAGTATATACGGTAATTGTAGTACAGTAAAAAATAAATAGATACATTTTGTATTGCTGTAATTCTACTGACCCGTAGACTAATGTTGCCATGTCATTAAATAGTACAATTAAAAATACAACTTATCCTGCAAAAAACGAGCCCTCAGATATCTACATCAACGGAAAGATAAGCGAGTTTTGATTTTTTGAAAGTGGGGAGGAGTAACCAAAAAGTGAGAAAAGGGCCGCGAGTTTACATTGATGGCTGGGTAGCAGGCGTCTGATCCCTGGAATCCCTTTACTGATCACACATTGACATAAGAGATACCGTAAACGGACTTTTATTTTTTGAGCGTTTCCAGCATTTTATTAAATATATTAAAAAATATATAATAAAATTTACCCAAATCTTCCGTATGGCAAGTAAAATATGCAATTTGAATTGTTTTTCTATCAGAAGGTCCCGAGTATGTTTGGACATGTTTATGTTATTTATATCACCCTCGCACCATTGTGTAGTGTTACTATGTAGCATAGGCTGTGACATTGCTTGTGCTGTTTGTGTTGTTTGTTCTCAGTTGATACAATGTTGCGGGTCATTATGTTTTGTGTAGATTGATGACAGCAGGGATTTTCCTGTAAGCAGCCTCATTGTTCCTCTGATGAATGTATCTTTATATATGTAATCTATGTAGTCTATGCTGTTAGTCCACCATCGGGGCTGACATGCCGTCGTTTTTTTTTTGTTTTGTCTCTGCTTTGCCTTGCTCTGTACGCATCTGAATCTATCTTTTAACAAGCAGAGTTTGACTCTGAACTTCTTGAGTATGACTCTGCTAGTTTAGTGCCACTCTAAGGTCATCTAATTTGTAGTGGTCTAACTAAATTATTTACGAAACAAATTGAAAAAAACATGGCATTAATTGAGTTCTGGGGTCTTACATGGTAGTTTACAGCAGGGGTTATAATTAAGCCATCCATATAATACTCATGATAATCTGAGGATTATATTAATCTAATCTACTCCCATGTATGTTTACCACCAGAATACACGAGAGAGAGTATGATATCGCCCTTATTTTTGGGTGAACCTGTCTATATTTTATACGGACCCTGGACTACTGGGGAAATCCGATTGACCAGACTTTCCATTTTGTTTGCATCTATAAAGCCTAAACGGATCCTACATAAATGATCTTCAAGCGTTTATGATCGAGCTTGTGATAAGTGTACTCCTTCAGATCTCTGCTATTTTCTATCTAGCGGCATGATCGTTAGCCATCCTCTAGTATAAGGCCTCATGTCCACGGGGAAAATCAGGCCCGCTACGGATTCTACATGGAGAATCCGTAGCGGGTCCCTCCTGCCCCGCGGACATGAGCTCTTAAAATCAGGATTAACTGACCCGCAGCGGACCGGCAAATCTTCTCCTCTTCATGGCCAGATCTTCTTTCTTCGGCCAGCGGATGTGCTCGGCACGCCGGCTGTGCGCCGGGCACATCCGCCGGGCTGAAGAAAGAAGATCCGGCCGTGAAGAACAGAAGAACTTTCCCGGTCCGCTGCGAGTGAGTTATTCTTATTTCAGGTCTCCCGCGGGGACGGCTCCTGGAGGCTTCTATTGAAGCCCATGGAAGCTGTCCGGATCTGTGGGAGACCCGCACGAAAATGGAGCATGTCCATTTTTTTTCATGCTCCATTTTTTTTTTCATTGACTTTTATTGACCATCCGTGGGTATTTATCTACCCGCGGGTGGTCAATGCATCCCTATGGGATGCGGATACGCATGAGGACATGAGGCCTAACAAACTTGGAGTGAATCTTAGCCCCTGAGGAGCTCACCAGTTGGGCGAAACGCGTTGGGAATTTATAGGGCACATATTAATATATATTACGGTCACTTTTGTGACAGACTCTGAGAATTGTACACAATCTTGGTTAACTCAAACCCATTGTTATGTGTGACTGGTTGTCAAGATTCAGGTTTGTTTCTCATGGATAGCAACCCTGTACATAAAAAATGAGTTGTCAGGGTTACTAATCTGGATACGCAATCGGACAGCGTCTATAATCTTTCCCTTCGGGGAGTATTAAGTACCCAGTATCCCTTTAGGTATACATGTTTGTTTGTTTGTCTATTCATAGGTTTTAATCTAGTTCTAATAAAAGTTAAATTTTAGGATTATTAGTCTGTAGGTCCAATCTGTTAGTTTAGATATGTAAACGGCTTCAACCTGGAACCCTGAATATATTCCTCAACCACCCTTACGAAGGGAAATGTATTTACAATGACATTTAGTAATCTGGAAATCTAATTTACTCAAATATTCCCCAATCACGATTTAATCTGAAGCCAGCCAAGGCATTCACAATGTGATGGGAAGCAGAGTTGGTCAATGATGAAGAGTGTGGCTGAAGGCAGCGTTAAAATCTCCTTGAATCACTGAAACTTGACCTGCAGTGGATTTCCCAGAACATCAAATACATAATCATTTTGTGGTTAAACTGATACAATTGCGCAATTTTTGCACAATGCGAGAGTGAGTGAAGATGCAGAATTACAAACCCAATGATTTTCAATGGTTTCCTTCACATTTGCGATGTTTTCACTCATGTTGCGATAAAAAAAAATGGCGGCATGACCTATCCTTCTGCGTTTTTTATCTCCCATGTTTCCCTATGGCGCCTCCTTTTTATCACATTGCAAAGTATAAACTTTCAATTTTTGTGCAATACGTTTTTAATATCAGAATAGCCGAATGCAAACGGCTGAGTCGGATTCTGACTGCAAAATTTCGCAGCGGAATCAGACCCTGTGCCGCGGCATTGACCCCGCATACCTGTCATCTTGTCTCCTTTCTGCTCTGCGGATGTGCCGGCTGGCGCGCCGCCGCACATGCACAGTGCAGAGAATCAAGCCAGCGATGAAGTGGATCCACTGCGACTCGCCGCAGGACGGATGGCTTCCATTGACTGCAATGGAAGCCGTCCATGCGAGTCCCGCACTAGAATAAGATGTGCTGCGATTTTCCCCCGCAAGCGGAAAAATTGCAATTGATTTCCGCTCGTGGACATTGAAAAACGTTTTTCCATAACATGTCTTTGGGTAGTATTTGCTGCAGGATCTGGAGGCGAATGCTTGCTCCGGATCCCGCAGTGCAAATACGCCCGTGGGCATTCGGCCAAGGTCCTATTGACTGTCACATTAAAAAGTTGCGGCAAAATCGTGAAATAAAATGGCGAGAAAATCGAAAGTGGCGGTGAGGTTTTTGCGAGAAAAAGCAGCGCTGACACTCAAAATCGTGGGAAAAATCGCGATTGCCAGTGTGAAGAAGCCCCAAGAATTAGCAAACTGGAGTTCAATGGAGCCTGAATTTAAAGGGGTACATGAGGCAACACCAATACACTGTGCTAGGCCTAGTGCATGCTCTCAGGGGGCGGAGCAAGACGCAGTGACTCTGTAGGATTTCCTGTGTCATGTCCCATCTCCTAAAGCCCTACACTAGGCATAACCCTTTAAAGTAAAACTTCCCTTTAGCAAAGTTAACTGGTAAGCGCCAACCTAAATGTGAAGAATCACTATTTAAAGTATACCTAAACTTTAAGATAAGTTTTTTTAATAAGCTGCCATATGTGTGTACATGAGGAAAAACACTATTTCTGTCCATTATATGACTTCTATTCTATATTCTTCACAAGGTTTCCCCTCTGCAGGCTCTGTCTCTAATTCTCTGTTTTCTCTCAGCTGGTGTGTGTAGACTAGCTGCTATGATGCGTCTCTCATACACTGCACCCATAGAAGAGAGATCTGCTCCCCAATCTCTATTTCTCATACACAAAGAAGCAGCAGGTAGGACATTATATAGAAATGCTGAGCAGTGTAGATGTGATTACAGTAGCTGTGAAACAGTAAAACACTGAGGCCGGCTTCACACAGGCGATAAAATCGTCTGAGATTTGTTGCATTGCGAGATGCACAAATCACACACAAATATGAGCAATGTTTTCCCGCATGACACTGTAATGCGATGCTATGCGGAAAACAAATTGCAGTATATTTTATCTTGTGTGTGATCTTGCATCGCCCATTGTTTTCAATGGGGTCAGGGGCAGCATCGCACCATGTGCAAAGTGCATGCGATGCGAAGTCTCCCATTGAGAACAATGGGTGGTATGATGCGAGAGCATGCACAAGATAGAACATGCCACGGTTTGGGAGCAGGATTCACAGCCCAATATTGCGCTCGCCCGTGTGAAGTTAGCTTTACTGTTAGCTGCAGCAGCATCTGTGTGTCTCTCTGTCTGCTTCATTCTCATTCTTCATTCCCCTCTATCCACCACCCTCCATCTTCATAGAATTCTTAAGGTAGCATGTAATCTGATCTCCCAGTGAACTGTTAGTTCGTCTTTTAGCATTTTTTTTGGAGTGATCAGTTTAAGAGGGAGAGGGAAGGATAAAAGGAGTAGAGAAAGAAGAAAGATACAATACAAAGTTTCTTATATTTCTCTATACTATTGTTTTATGCAGGGATTTATTTTAAATCTTGAGCTATCTGGGCTATCACGACTCACCTTCCAGCCGGCGTCTGTGTCCCCAGTGACGGTCTCCCTGGCGGTGCGGCAGGCTGCTCTGTAATCACAGTTGGTGCTCGATGAACCATTCGGAGCCATTCAGTGATGTCATTCAATCACAGCGCTTACTTGCTGGAGGCGGGGAAATTCAAATCTCCGTTTACCAGAGAGAGATGACAGCAGGGAGGATTACAGAGCAGCCTTCGGCACCGCCAGGGAGACCATAGTGGGGAACACAGACGCCGGCTGCGATGTGAGTATTGCGTTTTTGTTTTTTTTTACCTAGTGTAGCTAGCGCTTATTTTCAGGGGAGGGCTTATATCTCAAGCTCTCTGAAAATCAAAGTAGGGCTTATTATCAGGGTAGGTCCTATTTTTGGGGAAGCACAGTATAAGTGTAAGAGTGCTTTCTCTCTTTGGTGGGTATTCCATTTTCCTGCTCTGTTTAGGGAGCAGGAAAGGGGAATCCCCTGGCTGAACGGGTCCATTTCAGGACAGAACGGAAGAGCACCGAAAAGACTCCATTGGGGTCCATTTGGTTTCCGCTCAGCTGTCCGGCATTTGGCCGGAAGAAAAAATGCTGCATACAGAGCTTTTTCTTCCGGTATTTGGTGCCGGATCTGAAACAGAACCTCCAACCGGAGGTTCCAATGCAGATGTGAACCCGGCCTAACGCTGATCGGGAGCACAGCGTCTCTTACTGAGGGCTCTATAGTGGTAGTATAAAACGGTACTTGGCATCAAGGGCTCTGTAGTTAGCACAGGAGCATTTGAGTTGCATTATGGTTGGCACTCTTATGGAGGCACTGTGATACTTGAGCAATTTGTCGCAGGAGCCTATCCACACTACATCTGAATGTCCCACTTTTGCATGGATGATGGTGATGCCTCTGATGAAATACTTTGATGTTAGCTGTAGACAACTAGGCTGGTACTTATATAGGAAAAAGACATGCAGGCGAGGGATAAGCTGGAGGTCCATGAAGCCGGTCCAGGCGCTCTCTCCTGTCTAACAGTAAGGGTATGTTCACATGTGATGGAAACATTTGCAACAAATCCATCTTGCATGTTCCTCAATCTGATGAGCACCCAATCTGGGTGGAGACCCTCTGCAAAAAAATTGGCCAGGAACCCCCTCCAAAGTAATAACCATGTATTACATAACTCCAATAAAGCAATTGTCCCTTTAAATAATTACTAGTAACATACATGTCAGTCCCAAAACAGGGATTTAAATGTCCGCTTCTTACTTGTAAGCCTCTGAACATTCCATGCGTGTGTATCCGGTACTGACCCCCGCAGCTGTATAACATTGGAGTGCTGTCATTTTCATAGGTCGTCCCATGACTGGAAACAGAAAAACATCACAGAAAACGGTGTCATCTTAAAATACACAATAGTAGTTCGCATTTCCTTTTTTTTTTGCGTGCAAAAACTGCTATTTTTCTGTGTCTTGCACAGGAAAGGCTCCCATAGAAGTCCATGGGAGATGCACAAATGCACGCACAAAATGCAGGAGCATCTTCAATACGCTAAGCAATTCCGTGAAAAGCAGAATACATCTGGACATCATTAGGCTAAAAAGCCTTTTAAATCGGTGCAGGGGTGTTTTGCGCACACATGTGGACAGGGCCTGCATGCGCATAAAGTACAGTACAATGCGCCGATATTCGCGCAAATCAAAGTCGCTCACTGTGCAGATACCTTGCACTGAAGCATGCGTAATCGTGCATATGTTCGTCTGAGGATACCCTTACACTGTCTGAGGGTGCGTTCACTAAATTTCCAGTCAGATGGAACCGGTCGCAGGGTAAAACAACCCATTTTTCACTAACACCACTAGTGCGAGATCAAAAAATCGCTACATGTCCTATCTTTAGGCGATATCACCCATTAGTTTCTATGTGACTAAAGAAAATTGGCATCGCGCTCACATGTAGATGCGATTTCTGAAAGACTATTCAGCCTAATGCGATCTGGATATGTTCTTTTTCCCGTGGTTTTGTGCATGTTCTTGCGTGTTGCGTGCGATTTCTGCACCTCCCATAGACATCTATGGAGCCCTCTGGTGCACAAATATGCAGAAAAATAGAGCAGGTCCCAATTTTTTCCGTGCACACAAAAAAGCAAGTAAGAATAAACCCATTGAAATCAATAGGTTCTATTCTCTGTGTTTTGCGCACCCGTGCAAATACGTCCGACTGAAGGAGCCCTTAGAGCCCTGCATAGCACTCCTAGGGCTCCTGCACTCGAGCGTATGCATGGATACACTTATATAAATAGACGTGATCGCGTGCTTTCGTGCGCATGCCCGTACATTTTGCTGTACATTTTTATTCTGCTGGGCCCGTTCACATTGCCACAGGAGGCAATCCCATATTTGAACCGGCTCAGCAGTCTAATTAGTTCCTGGTGTTAACAATTAACAGTGGACAATTGCACAGTTACGGATTTTGTGCGGACGGGGTGCGTATTTGTGCACCTTCATAAACTCCCACTGAGCCTCGGGGGCACAAATGCGCACAAAAATAAAGCATATCATTTAATTTTTTGCCCAACAGAAATGGTGATGGAACCCATTAAAATCGGAGCGTTCTATTGTCTGTAGCTTGCGCAAGCAATTTGGCGCGAGCGAAGACGTGCACAAAATTGCCCATGTGCAGAAGCCCTAAAAGTGTTATACGGGGCTTTTATGGCTCTTAGACAGTCTTATACTCCAGTGTGCAGGACTTGTGTTGAGTGACCCAAACCTGTTTCAGGTAGAACTTTGCTAAAAGCTTGGTTCGGGTTCATGCCATACCAAAGCGGTTAACTTAGACCAGAGGCGTAACGTGAAGCTGCTGGGCCCCAATGCAAAATCTGTAACAGGACCCCTAACTATAATGCTTTATTCATAGTACTGGGCTCCCTATATGGAGAAGAGAGGCCTTAACCCTTTCCAATCCAGTTTGTATCCTGGTTTTCCTAGGGGGCTTACTCTTTTCCTGCCGTTATACAACGGCGCTATCTGCTGGCAAAAGCTAGTACTGCATGAGGTGACACGCTGGATAGGCTCCGACAGCGGAGAGGCTGGCAACATACAGTAAGAGAACCCCAACGGGTGTCGTCCAACATCGGAGCTGTACAGCCTTAAATCATAAGGCAATGGATTGGAAAGGGTTAAGGGGCCCCCAAGGCTCCAGGTGCAACCGCATTCCCTGTGCCCCCTATAGTCACGCTAGTGACTTTGACCCAAGACTGGGTTCCACTGGTTTGGTTTGGTCAACACTAATCATGAAGAAAGATTGTATTACGTAGTAATACGGCAGAAGGGGGATTTTGCAGAACGCCTAAGCTGCATGAGGCTCATGTTTATGGCCGCTGATACTAGATGAGTTGAACTGCGCAGCGTAACTCTCAGCCAAACAAAGACAGATAAAAATGTTGGCTTGATATCTTGAAGATGAGGCCATGTCTCGGACTGATTTTCCACAGATTCTACAGCTTTGGACTTAAAGGAAAGAACAAAAGCTTTCATCCTTTCCTGCAGGGCTGTATATCATCCATACAGATCCTGCAAACATGCTCAGGCCAGATACTTTTGTTGGTAACAGCCTGTGAACTTTTAGATGGGCTGCGTTCCATTAATTATAAGGCTGAGGTTTCCTATTAATTCTATTGTGTTCTATACAGCAGCCATTCCTTACAAATAAATTCCCATTCTTATCCTCTATGTTGAGAGTTCAGATATTGGTCAAGGTTGGTTCATTTCCTTACTGGAGTCCTTCTAGAAATACAAATCAATATGTAGAAAAATGTAAAGAGTAACTGTCACATTGAAGAGGCAGACAACATAGTATAAAGCATGAGATGCCGAGTAGATCGATATATGGGTTTGTGGGAAAATATAGCTTGTAATAGGTTAATCTAAACTTCAGTTCATTCTGGGCTTAGGAGTCCAGTGGGCGGGACCATTTACTGTTGTTTCTGTAGGACCGCCCACTGGACTCCTAAACCCAGAATGAGCAGATATTTAGATCAATTAGTTATAGGTTACTTTCAATATTTTCATACAAAACTATATATCAATCTGTTCAGCTCCTCCTACTCTAGAAGATGCTGCTGCAGTTTAAACATTGTTTTCAACGTGACAGGTTCATTTTAGTATAAAGATGCTGTAAGACTGGATTCATGTGGGCAGTTTTTGGTGCAGTTTTCAACAGCGGAGTGGATAGAAAAGACAGGTGAAGTATAAGGTCTTTCCTTTATACTTATAGATCTACTTTAGCTTTGGCTCAAAAAACTACCTCAAGAACTTCACCCAAAACTGCAACAGAACTTGTATCAAAAACTCCATGTGTATACTACTGGCTAAAGATAACCCGTAGGAAATGTCATAGTTCTAGCAATTACTTTTCCAAAAAAGCTCATTATCACACAAGACTTTCTACCATGGTGGATGATGTAGAGTGATGTTAACCACAGGGGTGTAACTATAGAGGATGCAGGGGATGCGGTTGCACCCGGTCCCAGGAGCCTTAGGGGGCCTATAAGGCCTCCCTTCTCCATATAGGGAGCCCAGTACTATGAATAAAGCATTATAGTTGGGGGCCCCGTTCCAGATTTTGCATTGGGGCCCAGGAGCTTCAAGTTACGCCTCTGGTTAACCACATACATTGCACCCACCTGGCTAAGATGGCCACATACGTAACATACAGTACAGGCATAGAAAACCTATCTCCTTTGGAAAGTAAGGATCAGACACATTGAAATCCAACATGTCGGATCGTTCTTGCCCCCAATATTTGCATATCTGTCCTCAAGGGGAGAGTTAGGACACCAGTGGTTAGGATTAGAGATGAGCGAACGTACTCGTAACGAGTACTTACGCACCCGAGTACCGCCATTTTCGAGTACTTCAGTACTCGGGCGTAAAGATTCGGGGGGCGGGGAGAGCCGCGGCGGTGCGGGGGGAGCAGCGGGGAACAGGGGGGAGCCCTCTCTCTCTCCCTCTCCCCCCCACTCCCCACTGCTACCCCCCGTGCCGCCACGGCGCCCCCCGAATCTTTACGCCCGAGTACTGCAGTACTCGAAAATGGCGGTACTCGGGTGCGTAAGTACTCGTAACGAGTACGTTCGCTCATCTCTAGTTAGGATGAATTTGGTTTAATGTGTCTGACCAATTATGACCTGATTCATATCTCATGATCGGTTGTACTCATACAATGCAGATCTGGACCATTGCCTGAGCAAAAAATTAGATTTTTGATAAAACAGCAAGGGTGGAGTTTTTCCTAAATACACTACAAAACGCTGAAAATTCCACATCAAAATCCATAGCCTCCGTGTGGATTTTGATGCAGAATTGAAAATGGCTTAATTCTGTTGGAAATTCTACATCAAAATCTGCAGGTTTTGAAGCAGAATACTGCAGCGGCAAAGTAGAGCCGCGTTCACACGGCCGAGAAACTTGCGCGAGATTTGTGTGCTGCGAGAAGCACAAATCGCGCATGAATATGTTCGCCTGTGCTATGTTCACACAGTCAAACAAAGAAGATATACCTCCACAGGAAATGTATGGAATAATGGATGGAAAGTGGAACTTTCTCTATATGACTCAGAATAAGAGACCATACCTGTCTATGGCGGATGTCCCGTCCTGATAAGAACGCACCCGACCCACGATCCTCGGCCATTCACTCTCCCTATGAGAGACAGAAGCAAATAACTAAGTAAGAATACAACTTCCACCAATAACCACAGTATTTAGCTCGAGATGAGCAGGGAAAGAAAGGAGACCAAGATCCAGCTCTGATTCCAACAACCATCAGATGAAGACTGAGAATAATCAGTACAGTCAAGAGAGGAATAAAAGCTCTCCTTAATTGCTAGGCAGGTGCAATTGATAGCAGAACACTCCCCATAGACACTCCTGGCATTGCTAGACAAAGCGGAGAGGAAAATCCAAGAGAGCACTAGCATAAACCAGACCTCCGTGAACGAAAACCAAAACCTGCCGCAACACTAAGGGCAAAAATTCATGCAACCTGAGTGAATGCTTAGACTGCAGTGTCTGTATATAGTAAAAACTAAATATTGCAGACGACAAACGGTACATAATTTTTAATTAAACCCTATTTCACAAATGATTGTCAGCCTAAAATACATGCATTTAACTGAAAAAAAAATTGTCCACAAAAGGTATCCATAGTATGTAAACATCCATTGGTGGAACATGTTTAGTACAATATATATTCAAAATGTGCATTTATGCATAAGGGTATGTTCACACGGTGGATTTTTGGGTGGTTTGTGGCATGAAATCCATGCCAAATCCCCTTACAGCACCAGCTCATTCATTTGAATGGAAAATCTGCATTGCTGTCTTCATGAAACAGATTTTTATGCCATGGATTTCAAATCCGTGTCATGGAAAAATAAGAAGTCACATGTCACTTCTCACACTACTTAATATGGATCTGCAATGGAAATTTCACATGTGGATTTTGCCCACTGACAAAGATAAATCCTTGTGTGGATTCGCAGCTCCTAGAGGAGCAAATCTTTGCTGCGGTTTTGGAAATAGAATCTGCATATAATAATCTGGCGGGACGAAGGTTTCTACATATACACTACCGATCAAAAATTTTAGAACACCTCAATTTTTTCTGTTATTTTTTACGTCAATGAAGTTCAAGTCCAGAAAATAACGTGAAATTGTTCAAAGGCTCAAAGTAAGTTAAAAACATAAAAATATTATGAATTTTTATCTTGAAACACAGCATTGGGGCTTATTTACACGAGCGTATATCGGCCGCCGTTTTCACGTCTGGCCGATATACGCTACCATCTGATGCATTGGATTCCAATGCATCAGATCAGATGGGCAATTTTCTGCCGTGTAAAAGCACCCAGCTGGCCAAGATAGCGCATAGGAGTGCTTTTTGGCCAGGCGCTTTTACACCAGCCGGGACAGATATCTTTCCCAGCCAGAATATGGCCGCTGCCATAGACTCCTATGGGAGCCTATGACAGCTGCCGGAGAGGGGAGGTGGGAGGGAGTTTAGCAGCTAAGAAGCGGCAAGGGGGCGGAAAGGGGGATGCAGTTTAGCAGAGCTTAACTGTATCCCAATGGCAATCCGGGCTTGGCGTATATGTGCTGGGTCGGGGCCGTCTGAACGGGCGCACAAACGGCCTTCGGGCATACACCTACGCTTGTATGAATAAGTTCTTAGTCTGCATTTATGATTTTAACCTAAGTGTTTTGTTAGGGAACATATAAAGAGCAGCTGCTCTGCAGCACAGGAAGCAAATTATGGTTTCAAATTGGATGCAAACTATTCCTACAGGTGTCTCAACTTTTGTAGATTACTTTCAAACTCTCTAATTCTATATAACCAGTGTTGGAACGGACTGCAATACAATACTCTCCAGGGCACAATTTAGACAGTTTTGCTCTTAAGGACAGAGCACATTGCTATCATAATGGCAAGAAAAGGGAAATTAACCAAAGAAGACAGACAGGCCATATACGTTTTAGATGTGTAGGTCTGTCCTATAGAGAAAATTGCCAAGAACGCCAAGCTGGCAGTCAGTATAGTTTTCATCAAAGGGCACTTGGAAACTGAAGGAAGCTCTGGCAGACCAAAGACCACTACAAAATGAGAGGAGAAGTTTTTGAGAGTCAAGTGATTGGCGCCTCACTGCCCTAAATTTTCAAGTATAGCTTAGTGCAGTTAAAAATAAACAAATTTCGATTTCAGCTGTGAAGAGAAGACGTCTATCTGCGGGTTTGTCAAGCAGAGTAAAGCTACTACTAAGATTGTCAGGACCAAGTAGCACCTCCAGTGGAATACTGAAGAGTGGAAGGTCTTATGGACTGATGAATCAAAATTTGACATATTTGGTGGATCATGGAGGGTTTTGTATGCTGTCGACTGGTTAAGAGGATGGTCTGAGTGTGCGGCACCAAGTGCATATGTAGACTTGTTTTTTTGTATGGATTGCCTTTGTGTAGGAGCTTCTGCCTGCACTTTTCCCATGTACTCCATTTACCCATCTGTCCCAGGTGGTTTTAGTGAGAGTATATAGCTAGGTATCAGAGCTGTCCCATTCACGTGGAGGCTTTTTAGCCCAAAAAGAGGTGTCTTTAGTAGAGATGAGCGAGTATACTTGCTAAGGCCCATTACTTGAGCGAGTAGTGCCTTAGCCGAGTATCTCCCCGCTCGTCTCTAAAGATTCGGGGGCCAGCGGGGAGCGGCGGGGGAGAGCAGGGAGGAGCGGAGGGGAAATCTCTCTCCCTCTCTTCCCCCCGCTCCCCGCCGCAACTCACCTGTCACCGGTGCCAGCAGCCGAATCTTACTCGCTCGAGTAATGTGCCTTAGCGAGTATACTGGCTCATCTCTAGTCTTTAGAGCTAGTTACTCATACATTAGGGTTCACAAGACGGGTGGGCACACACACATTTGATTAAATTGTGCGCTAAGAACCTTGAATTTTTCATGCTGTTAGTATAAATGACAATTGAGCATTTGTATGCAGATTGGCTTGCAGCAGGGAGGCTGGAGGAGATTTTAGGCTGCATAAAATCCTGAACGATGATCGTTCAGTGTAAACAGCAGCCATTCAGTACTGAACAGCCACTGTGTTGAGTGAATGAAGAGGGGCGGGGGAGAGCAAAGAGTGAAATCTCCTCCAGCCCCCCCGGCTGAGCGAACCAGCAATACTCGCTCCTGTGTGACAGAGCGGGGCAAGTATATGCGGGGATGAGTCTCATGCATCATTTGCTTCCCATTCGTTCCATATAAATGGGCCTTAAGAAAAAACCTTCACCGAAGAATTGGATTCTCACAGACGTTGTTGATTCGGGATGCAAATTAAGGAAAACTATTTTAATAAGGATTATTGGTCGTGTGAAGGTCCTAGCCCAATATGAATTATATTTTTGGAATTGGGCAGGCCAGCTTAATAAACACACCTATACACATTGAGGATTGCCCCTCGGAACACCCCCAAGCGGCATATTTGCGTGTCTGGTTATGATTTATGTGTCATCTTTGATATCGTTGAATAGATAAAATCATGACCAAAATTTGCCAAGCATATATTCCCGATCAGAGGATCTCCTGCAGAGGAGATGTAGCCGAAATGGGGAATTAGGTTTTTTCACAGGGATGTATGCATTTACTCCACTGCTCTCTGAATGACCTCAGAGGGGGCAGGTGGAGGTGTGTTCTAAAGAATTTTTAAAACAAGGGGTTCAGAGAGACCCAGTTGACCGACCTTCAGAGATATGCCACAGCATAAGTACTTTCCTGTTTATTTCCCGTGACTCCACAAAAACAGAACCTAGGGCCGAACATCCCAATTCTGGTATCCTTATTTTATTTTCTCCTTGTTTTATTTTAAGCACTGTTTATTGTGTATACCCGGAAACTTTATCTCCACTGTAACATTTTTTTCTGTATATTTTGTATATATAAGTATTTAGCACTGCTAGTCTTTTTTAGAATAAATCTAAAAATATTAAAGCTCCTGCAATGTATCAGGAGCAAATCACAGCAGAGGACTGGGAGGAGAAGGCAGAAGTATTCTTTAACTGCTTCTTCCTTCTCTCTTGCAGGCTACATAGAGCTTAATGAGTGCTATGTAGTGAATAGAGAAAGCGAAAGTATCACTTCCGCTTGTTGACCCAGCAATCATGTGACCATCGGAAGCCCCCTACCATGGCAGAGCTGCAGGGTCCTAACAGACCCAGATTAGCTCTATTAGGGACTACTGTCACACTAGGGGATGTTTTGCCCTGTAACAGGGGCTCCTATGGATGCTGCTTCTATGGATGCCCCGGCTACAGTGGAGAAGTGTGAAATTAAAAAAAGCCCATGTGAATGACAACCAGAGGTCTTATATGATGTCATAGGGGTCATAGATGGTAAAAAAGTAATAATCAGAGACTATACAAATTATATATCAAAACGTCCAAAACAAAATACGGAACCCATTCCCATACTTTATTTTAATGTACATATACTCATTTTAAAACTGAACGACTATAATATAAGTAAATCCTTTTAGCTTTTTACCCCTAATAAAACTAAAAAAATTGGGGGAAAATTTTAGAGAAAAAGATATAAAAATAGCCCTATATGTCGCAGAAAAAACACGTAAAAAATAAGGGATTAAAGTAATTGTATGAGATGAAAAAAATGGCTACTTTCATCTTGAAACAGCACCGTTTCTGTCCATAGGCTGTGTTTGGTACTGCATAAAGCCCCATTCACTTATTAAGTTGAGCTGCAATACCACAAATAGCCCATGGGCAGGAGTGGCGCTATTTCTGTAAGAAATGCATTCAGAGAACTATATTTCAGTTTTTATCAAACTTTGATGTTCTTTGTATATGTAGCGCACACCACACCTCAGTCTGAGGGCTTATTCACACGAGCATATATACGCGTTTTCATGGCTGGCTGATATACGTGACCATCTGAGGCATTGGTTTCCAAACTGCCGCGGGTTTTGAAGCAGCGCTTATCCCGGGGAAATCTCACAGTTTTTTGACGCGGCCAAACCGCGAGATTTCCGAGGGATTTCCGTCCTGTGGGAACCCAGCCTAATAGTAAAAGTGATTAAATGTCTTATAAAAATGCCTATTTGCCCCTCGCTTCACTATGGAGTTTGTTTTCACTTAGTAATTAATTTACGCGCGTCGTGTTCATTACAGCCTGTCTGCTGAACGGGCGTTTACGAGTTCTGCAAATCGCGGACTGTAATGGCTGCATGTGAAGAGTAAAGGGAATAAAACTAGTCTTACCTCTTCAGGGATGTACCCAGGTTCATCTGATTCCATGTCATACATTCCAACTGTGAGGTCATTTGATAGAGGTTATCACTGGAAAGACCCCAACACAAGAGACATTGGTTATTGTAATGTACAGAACAGACAAATAATATCCTAAGACATATTTGCCCATATTTGCCCCTTTTGTGCCCACCCACCTTCTTGGAAAGCATGTCCATTCACTGAAAGCTTAGATCTGTAGGCCAAGTAGGGTTATTCGAGAGGTGCATGATGTTATGTTGTCAGCTTAAGCCCCAATTGCATCCCTCCCAAAGGGTTAGGGTGGTTTAACATCTGCATCGGGGATTCCAGTTTCCTGCTCCATTTGGGGATCAGGAGAGGGGAATCCACGTGGCCAAATGGCTCCTTCTTAGGACAGAACCAAACTGCACAGAACTGGCCCCATTGAATATAATTGGATCAGTTCGCTTTTCACCCAGCTGCCCAGTATTTTGAGCCAGATCTGTGACGGAAGCTCCAACTGGAGCTTCCAAAGCAGATGTGAAACCAGCCTTACATAGCCCTTTTGTTTGCTCCTTTTGTATCTACCTACCTCTTCAGTAACCTTGCCCAATACTACTGTAAGGCCCCTTTCACACATGCACCAGGCTTCAGGAGATTGGTGAGTGGTGGCATGCGGTTTCTGTAGCCCAAATATCAATGCACTCACTGCCCCAACGGCTGCAGGTGATGGCGCCACTACTTGGGCTACACAGCCTGTTGTTTTAAACCCTCCTGATAGGGCAGGTAATTTGGAGTCAGCCAGAACTTGGCCGTTGCAACTTACAGTCATTATGCCACATAGTATTAAAGGATGTTTCCAGGATACAATTCCAAGACCTAGTATAGTCTGTCCATGTACAATCAATGTGGACCTATATCTTAGGACCCCCACCGACCAAAAGAAAAACAAGGGGCAGCAACACTTGCATCCATGTGGTTGCGCTTGGTACTGCAGTTCAGGTCCATTCATGTAAATTTGGCTGAGCTGCAGTACCAAACACATCCAAATGCATGAGGTCTGCATTGTGTCAGGGCAAACACTGCCGCCTCTTCCTTTTGTTGATCGGTGGGTGTATTGCAGGCCAATCCCCATCAATGGTTGGAGTTATTCATGCTTGTGCTCTTGGGTTCCAATACCTTGTTTAGTTAGGGCACCTTCACACGCCCCGATTTAAATGTTCGTTTAGCCTAGTGTTACCGGAATTGTGTAGTGTTTCAGGCATCCCCTTGCTTATGGTGCGCAAAGTTGCGCAACCCCCATATACTTCTATGGGCACCTTTGGTGCTTAAATTAGCTGAAAAAAGAGCATGTTCTATTTTTTGTGCATGAGCATGAAATTGCATGTGCAAATTCGAGAAATGTGTGCAAAACAATTGACATCAATGGGTTTTATTCTCTGAGTATTGTGCGCAAATACGCCTGTGTGAAAGACCCCTTATGGAACAGGAAAATGGTACCCAGTGCCCAAAAGGAGTCATCCTAGGATGGAAGGGAATAGCACTGAACAGGCACTATTGATTCTAATAGGTTCTCTTTAGGCCCTTTTAAACACAACAATTATCGCTCAAAATTCACTCAAAAGCCATCTTTTGAGTGATAATCGTTGGGTGTAAATGTGCCCATCTTTCACTTTTCTGCCGAACGATGATTTTCAGTTCGGCATGAAATCCATCGTTCGACAGAAGAGCTGATAAGACACACGCTATGTTCTACTTGGGGAGCACTGATTACATTGTCTCAGCTATCAGCCCCACAGCAGAACAAAGGAAATGTATTTAGAGAACAGTGTGTGGTCTGTTCTCTAAATATGGCTCCCGGATGGCTCACACGCTACTAATTGGTACTAATAGGCATTAGTACAAAGTAGTAGTTTATGCAAAATGATTGCTCAAAAGCTATCTTTTGACCGATGATCTTCGTGTATAAAAGGACCTTCAGGGCGTCCAGCATTTTACAGGAAGAACTAGTGCAGCATGCTGTGCTATTTCTTTATGTTTTTTTGTTTGTTACGAAGTTCAGCGATGGAAGTTCTGAACGGAACCTTCAAGGCTGATGTGAATGAGCCCTTAGGTCAGTATTTCCCAAACTCCAGTCTTCATCACCCACAACAGATCATGTTTTTGGGGTTTCTGTAGTATTACTCAGGTGTTGTAATGCCTTAGACAATGTCACACTTGTATCTCACTACAGGATATCCTCAAATCATCACTTGTTGATGGGTCATGAGAACTGGATTTTGGAAATACTACCTAAAGCCGGCCTCACACAAGCGCAGGCGTATTTTCGTGCACATGAGTGCAGCATTTTTGCAGAACGAACAACTCTTTTTTGCTTGTGCATCTTGTATTTTACTGTAATTTTTCCGTGCATAACGGCATTTGCGCATGGCGAAAAAAAATATCCCCCAATAGAAATGGCTAATTAGTCCTAATGAGTTCCAGATGTGTTCCTGTACAATTATGTTATGTTTCACGCATTTCCTAGCGGTTTTTGCATGCATTTGTACATCTCCATTGACTTTTATGGATACTTTTGCTGCGCAAACGCACAAGAAAGTATCCAAAAAAGTCAAATCCAAAAAGTTGCTGCATTTTTTTGCACAACCAAATTGCACACATAGGAACCTACTAATTGAAATCAATGGGTTCTATTCCCTGCGTATCGTGTATAAATTTTGAGCGCACAAATACGCCCATGTGAAGCCGGCCTAAGTCAGATTTCAGATGAGTGTACGGATAGGTATTACGGATGTGTTACATATAATGTTACAATCCTCCTCCCTTTTTTTTCCAGCTCCCATAGGAGTCTATGGGAGCCGCAGCCATATATCGGTCAGGAAATAGAACCAGAACTATCTTTTTACCCACCGTATATTTGCCGGCGTGTATATTCCATATTTTACGGTGCAACGTATTTACGCGCTGTTTATTTGCCCAATGGAACAAATGAATTGGAAACCAATACCTCAGATGGTCGCGTATATCGGTCGGCTGATATACGCTGGTGTGAATAAAGACTTACGTTGCTAACAGCATCCAATAATTTGAGATAATAATACATCTCTTTAGGGAGGCTTACCACATTGCCTACCTTATTACTATGCTCCTCCTCAAAACCTGATCTCCTCATCCCACTATATCCCCCACACCCCATACACCTAATGCACGTCATATCTGTATATACATACCTACCGGCTCATACAGCTCTATGTATACCACCCTATTTATATAAAGGATGGCTGGACCTTTGTACAGATAAAGATGCAGAATAGAAAAAAGGGGTGGAGCAAAACCCATGTGGTGGGAGTGGCCCAAATAGAGGGCAAGGGACATATGGGTTTGAAGTGTACAAGATATTACGGAGGTGCAGCCAACCAGATACTGCTCCACCTAAGTGAGCTTGGGTAAATGGAGAGGCAAAAAAGGGGCAAAGAAATAATATAAAAGGTACATATCCACGTGGGATACTTGTACTGTTTGCCCATATATATAGGATTTATTCCATCTCCCATATTTGCATATTACCCAGAGGAGCGTGCATGGCTATTTGAGTCTCCTCACTTAGTTTATAGTATAGCTGCTCTCCCTAAGGAGAAAAGATAGCGTTTCTGACCCTCATATATGTGTAAATCAAATACCTTTACAAACCCTCTAGATGACTAAAAGTATGAGATTGGGCAATTTTTGAACTGTCGGTCCATGGGAGTGATTTATGCCATTGTATGTCCCCGCCCATCTATATATATATGATAAAACTACCCAAGAACTCCGGAGAGGAATTAGTAATTATTAGAGATCCATTCATACAAAAGCAGAGACCTCTATCGCACCACATTTTAATGCTGTCAATAGGCGAATAGTATCGGGTCTTAGGCGACTAGATTGTTTGAATCCAAGAGGGATTAAATGAAGCTTTTTCCTTTTCTGCCTTCCTGTAAGGTGGGGTCCGCACGGAGCGCAATTGTAGCGGAATTTCAGTGCAGAGGGTCCACATTAAAATTCCACGACATTTACAGTAGAAGCGAAGTGAACGCCATTTTGAAAATCTCATCCACAAGCTGCAGAAATAACCAGCACAAAACCCATGCGGACATTGACTTGCGGCATGTAATTATATCCCGCGGCATGTCAATTTTTTCTCCATCTCCGCTGCAGAGAGGGGCTGAATTCCACACAGGAATTTGCAATAAAACCTGCTTCAAAACTCACACCAAATGGTGCAGGTTGGGAGGCAGGCTTATATCAGCTGATCTGCTGCGGAATGCCCACTGGAAATCAGGCCGGTGTGGACCCAGCCTTAACGGGAACGAATTTGTACTTACCCGATGTTTGTTAACAATGAGTAAAATTACCATCTACAAATGGTGACAACAACAAAAAATACAAATAGGCAAAGACATAACACAATTGTGGAGGCAGCCAATAGGGTGTTTACTTATCAATCAAGGGGGTCTATTCTAATTGGCTAGAGAGACCTGACGCACACTGATGATGCAGGGAGGAAGGTGTATAACAGAGGAAGACAGGGCGGGACTTCCTACTAGGCTGGTGGCCAAACTTGGCGCCAGACTAATCTTCTGACGTCAGCTCAGGCCTACTTCTGTGTCATGGCCATTGAGCTGTGGCCGCGTCACACTGTGACATCTTGTCTTTGTTTGCCAGCCTTCTTTTTGCATTTGTGGCTATTACATTTTATTAAAAGTTTTGCTTGATTCCTTTTTATCGGTCCAAGTATACGTAACTGGTAATCCTTTTTTTTTAAGTTAAAAGGTATATATATATATACACAAAATAAAATTTACGATAAATGTTTGTGTTTCCTTGCTTTTGTTTTTTCTGTTTGTGTTAGTTTCTTTTTGACTTTTTCTTTTTAATTCTTTCTTATATCACCGGTATGTTGAGAACATCATAAAACTCCATTAAAAAGCAGGAACGAGTTAAGTACCCTTATGGACGTACCAGTGGTGTTTACTTGAAAATACTTGGAATTCCTGGTAGGATTTGTCTCCCCCTTTTCTCCAATTATAATGACAAGAACTCACTGGTTATTCGGTTATTATCAAACAGACTGCATAAATATATGACTTCAAATATTTCAACTCTTCAGGGAATCCACGAATGGTACACATATATCAGACCAGGACTGAGTGTTCGCACACGTGAGTGTGGTCTGATGACTAAGAGTGGGAATATCTTCATGAGTCATTATTTATTTAGTAATGGGCCTGCTGCTACGATTCACTACTCATTTATTGCACAGCCCAATAGGGCCCAATGGTAAATATGTGTCATGGCTCACCAACCACAAATGAAGAACGGGACCTGGGCGATGTCATAGCGTGAGCCCTGGCTCACATGATCCTCACACCGGTCCATGCTCGTGCTAACGAAAACACTTCTCTGCTGGTTTGTGGACTGATTGCTTAGCTGAAAGTTGGGCATCATGGGCAGCCAATTGGCCTTAAGCCGATTCACATCTGAGCTAGAAATTCACTTCGGAGGTTTCATCAGAGAAATAGCACAAAATGTCGGACAGCTGAGTTGAATCCAAATGGACCCCATTATAGTCAATGGGGTATGTTTGCCATTTTTCGGTTCCCTCATAAGACCAATCCGTTCGGCCAGGGGATTCCTCTTTCTACTCCCATAACTGAGCAGGAAAATAGAACCTCCACCGCAGATGTGAAAGCAGCCTCAGTTTGTGTATATTAATTCTGGTTCCTCCTCACAGAGAACACCGGTTATACTTTCAGTGGCTCTTGGTCCTGACCTATGTCTCAGCTAAGATAACTCTACTGGTTTGCATTTCTTTATCTGAGGTATTTGAATATCTCTTTCCCTGTACCTGACATCTACTTTTGTCAGTTCTAAGTCACCATCTAGAGAACATCAGGATCAGTCCTGATTCCTGATGTGGGGTAACCCTTATCAGGGCGAGTGCCCTGCTGGTAGGTAGGGTTTTACCTCATCTCAGGGTTTTAGGGTTAATTTCCCCATCCTTTCTGTTTTGTGTTTCCTTTTGACATTGTATGTTATCTGTGCTATTTCTGAGTGTGTATATAATCATCCTTTTAGGACGCAACCAATATGTCAGGGTTGAACAAAACAATGTGGAATAGATAGATTAGCAGATTAAAATTTAAGCTTTGGGCCTTAATGCAAAATCTGTAACAGGACCCCCAACTGGAATGCTTTATTCATAGTACTGGGCTCCCTATATGAAGAAGGGAGACCTTATGGGCCTCCTAAGGTTCCTGGGCCCGGGTGCAATTGCATCCTCTGCATCCCCTATAGTTATGCCCCCATGAAATAGATAGCTATAACACTATACTATATATACACTGTACTGTATATCATTGCCCAGCTTACAACAGAATAAGGACTGAGTGATATAGCGAAGAATAGCAGCATCATTCAGTGCAGCATCTGGCCTGGCATCAGACTCACACAATATCCTTCATATCTATTCTAAAATGAGCAGCTCTCCTGCAGTTTGCCCCTCATCCCGTGCTGGTCTGTGCCATTACATTAGGCAATTCCACAAATTCTTCCTGTAGCACGGTGTAATTAATATCTTCAAGACCAGTGTTTTATTAGAAATACCAGCTCAGGATCTTGCAGCAGGAGTTTCTTTTAAACCTGCGCTGAGCTGACACGTCGTTATTAACCTGAGATGTTTCTTCTCTCTTCATGTTCTGTTGGGCTCTTGTCAACAAGTCGTGTCATTTCTTTCCCAGTTTGTCATTAATCTAAATGTGTTACATATCATTGTGTTTCCTTGGAAGAGTACCACCAGAAATAACACACACGGGTTCTGTTTAATTAGTCGCTGCCCAGAAGGACCATTAACCCGTTAAGAATGTGGCTTAGTTTAGTATTTAGTGCAAAAGCAATGTTTTTTTTTCTTTTCTTCATCTCCATATTTCAAAAGCCAAAACTTTTTTATATTTTTCATCGGCATTCGAGGGCTTGTTTTTATGGGACGAGTCGTGATTTTCAGTTATCAACATTCTGGGGTACTATATTTGTATTGTATAACTCTTATTAATGTTTTGAGGGGTGGGGTAAAAAAAAAACAACAAAGAACTAAGGTTCCAGTTTTTTGGGATTTACTGACATGGTATCTTTAGTCTGCGGGTCATTCCAATTATGAAGATACCAAAATTATAGGATTTTTAAGCTTTTTTTTTTACTTTTTGTCATTAAGCACCCTTTACACATGTGTATACATATTTCTGGGCGCATGAGCGTAGCATTTTGCGGTGGTTTGTTTACATGTGCATGGGTATGTTTTATTGTACTTTGGAGGACATATATATGGATATGAGATAGATAGATAGATATGAGATGGACAGATAGATAGATATGAAATAGATAGATAGATAGGAGATAGATAGATAGATAGATAGATAGATAGATAGATAGATAGATAGATAGATAGATAGATAGATAGATATGAGATGGACAGATAGATAGATATGAGATAGATATGAGAGAGAGAGATAGATATAATATAGATAGATATGAGATAGATAGATAGATAGATAGATAGATAGATAGATAGATATGAGATAGATAGATAGAGATATATGCAATAGATAGATAGATATGAGATAGATAGATAGATCGATAGATAAATATGAGATAGATATAATATAGATATTAGATAGATAGATAGATAGATAGATAGATAGATAGATATGAGATAGATAGATAGATAGTTAGGAGATAGATATGAGATAGATAGATAGATAAATAGATATGTGATAGATATATATGAGATAGATAGATAGATAGATAGATAGATAGATAGCTATGAGATGGACAGATAGATAGATATGAGATAGATATGAGAGAGAGAGATAGATATAATATAGATAGATATGAGATAGATAGATATGAGATAGATATAATATAGATATTAGATAGATAGATAGATATGGGATAGATAGATAGATAGATAGATATGTGATAGATAGATAGATAGATAGATAGATAGATAGATAGATAGATATGAGATAGATAGATAGATAGATAGATAGATAGATATGAGATAGATAGATAGATAGATAGATTATATCTATAAAAGATGTAGTAAACATAATAATTGCTTTTTACAGCTGGTTGTACGATCGTGGAAGTTAGGAAGCACATGGAGGGTTAAGGTTAGGAATGCTCAGGGCTTCTGACAAGTGAAACCCTCCAGCAGTATAAAGGTGATGACAGTTTTACTATACTGCATGATTTTAACTGGGAGATCTGGGCTACCCATTGTTTAACGGAACAATTATCCGGGATCATCTTGGATAACAATAGACAGAAATAAATGAAGTGATTTGTATTGTTCTGTATATTTGGAACTGAATGATGCCTCCGAATGGAACACATATAAGTCAAAGCTGAAAGGGCGACTACTATATAAACCTGCAGAAGTCATTAGGATCTAAAGCAACACATTGCTGCCCATATCTCACTAATCCCAAGTGTCTATTCCTAATATTTCATGGATGGATGCATGGACAGATAGATAGATAGATAGATATGAGATAGATAGATAGATAGATAGATAGATAGATAGATAGATAGATAGATAGATAGATAGATAATATATACAGATAGATAGATACATAGATTCTAGCAGAATGTAGAATAAACAGTAGGGTTCGACTTAGCTGCAGGTGAAACCATGGGTTGTGGACACCAGGATAGTTGCCAACTGGCAGTAGTAGAACAGATGGAGCAATCACTAAAAATGAGGAGGAAGCACTGCAATCACTTATAGTAGTACTATGGTTGTTAGCAAAGTCACTAAGGGCCCATGAAAAAGAATTACTATAAGTTCCAGTCTCAGTATCTGTAGGACAAAGCATGTGTGAAGTCAGGAATATCCAGGTTTCAGGTTGGGTGGAAAGGGAGGGGGCTGATAGGACTACAGGTTCCAGACGTATTATTCTCCATTGAACAAAGCAGGTGTGAACTTAGGAGATACCAAGATTCAGATCCGGGGAGTGGGAGGTAGGACTTCAGGTTCCAGGTTGACAAACCGGAGAATTAGACAGAACTATCTATGGTCAGGAACTATGGTCAGGAACAGAGCAGAGATGAAGTCTCTGCTCAGATGTCTATGTAGTGGCCGACACTTGTAACTACAGGCACAGCTCGCGTTGATTACTGTGTATTTGCGGCGCTGACAGCATGCACCCGCTCAGCTGATAAGTCAGGGTTCCAAGCGACTAACCCCAGACGGTCAACTATTGATGACCCATCCTGAGAATAGGTCATTAGTAATATTCTCTGTGGCAAACCCCTTTAATTCAGTAGCAAACCATTTATTGCAGCAGTGTTTTCGGCCACAACACTGTTGTAACACAGCCATGTGGCAACCACTATGGGGAACGGGACCTTTAGTCCAAAGAGCAAGCCAATTATAGAAGTCAGCTGAACTGAGTACACAGCACAAAGATCTAGTCTGGGGCTAGAACACTGACCAAAGCTTGGAAACACCTAATATCTAGCACAGGATGGAGCCCACTGGTCTTCATATAAGGCTATGCTCTGACTGACTTGCCTGCAGAACACACTGACCGCTGTGTATTCAAATTGGTCGGTCAACCATGTAACATACATATGCGATACCTGTAAGCGACTCACGGTGGCAAAACCAACTGCCCAATCCTTATCTCCTTTGACATCTGCCATCATGGAAGAGTCAGCAGGCCACTGATTACATTAAATGATCACTGGGCTTTTACACAGAGCTATTGTTTTTCACTTGCTCGATTTTAGAATTGCTGAACAAATTGTTTGAAACATTCGTATGGGCCAATATATTATTCGCTGACTAGTTAGGGGGTGAAATTCTTTGGCACGCATGCATTTCAAATTTTGACCCCTCCGAATGCACTTTCATTGGTTGCCGAGTCCACTGAACGCACATAAGTATGCGCAAGCCATCTTTAAGTGGATACTTGCTGCTGTGGTCTCTTGTGGGACCAAAATCAGTCAAAGATTGTAGCAGGGAGTTTTCTTTCAAACATCAGCAGGGACTGTTTAGTCAAGGATCACTCGCAGGTATCTATATGTTTTTAGGAACCAATGAAATGAGAGGGTAAAATTTTTTTAAAACTATGCGGGCCAATCAATATTCGGTGGGAGGCGCATGACAAGCAAGCACACACCTCTGTGAAAAGTTCTTGGCTAGTTGTTGTAAGACAAAGATTACTTGTTAACACCAGACGATAATTGATTAACCAGCAACTATTTTTAGGTGAGCTAAAACAAAGCAACTGGTGAACAATTTCTTGCTCGTCACCCAGTTGGTGGCCGTGTTTACAGAGGGTTAGGGTTTTTTTTAGATAGGGCAATTGTCGATGACTTATCCTAGGTCATTAGGCGGGGGTCTTCCACTAGAGATCCTTGTCCATCAGCTGATTGTCTGGTCTGCTGTCCAATACAGAAGGCCGGTTGTCGTCAACAGCGGTCAAAGACGGAAGAGGGAGCGGTGACTTGAATGGGAGCGCCACACTGGCCTTACACTTCCTGTTCCTGTTACCGACATCCTGTCTTGGGCAGGAAGTGTAAGAGCAGCGTGGTTCTCCCACTGATTTCAATAGAGTAAAGCCTACTTTCCCACTTCCTCCCAGTCCACTAATGATGACGTTCGACCTGGACAATCAACCGTTGGATCCAGAGCGGTGGACGCCATCCATCAGCTACAGAAAAAAGGGCAGAAAACCCCTTTATTATATCACTTGTATGCATCAAGCTCCGGCCCCATACAAGATATATTATGAATTAATCAGAATATTATTTTGAATCTTTTTGATAAAACAATCCATAGGAGCTTCAAGGATGGAAGTTCCCACTGGCACAGGTGTACACTGTACATATAAGAGCACACACACCAAGACCAATTTCATATAAAGCCAGTTAATCCCCCAGTGTGATTTGAGGCTTTGGAAGGAAACCAGACCAACCCGAAAGAATGCATTGGAAAAGCTTGCGTATGCTTCCCATGTCTTTCCTTTCCATGTGTATGTTCTTTATCCTAGGAGTGTGGAGTTATTGACCCTTCCCTTCATCACTACTCAATAGGCGTGACAAGTGTGCAAACATCAGTGCATGGCACAAGTGCTGACAGTGCAATCTGACAATACTTATCTCCCAGCATAAACATTGGTGTCAGCCCGGGAGCACGAAGCCATCTCTTAATAAACACACTTTGATGGTGAGATATGGAACCAGTGACTAAACATATATGAAGCCAACACTGGTCATCAATTTTAGAGGCCAACGGCAGGTGTATGTGCAAAAACACTTGCAAAAACAACTCACATTCGCGCCATGAACGATGCACTTTTGCGCATATTACTGTACTCTTTGCGCTCACTGGGCCAGTGCACATGGGTGCGGGATACACCTACACTGTGATTTAAAAGGCTATTTAGGCTAACGAGTTCCAGATGTGTTCTTTTTCCCACTGTATTGTGCAGCGTATTGCACGGTTCCGTGAGTATTGAGTGCGCATTTGTGCACCTCCCATAGACTTCTTTGAGGACCTTTGGTATGCAAATGCACACAAAAGTAGAGCACACTGCGTTTTTTTAGCATGCACAAAAAAGAGTGCTATCAAATCCATGGGATCTATTTTCGGCGTATTGCGCATGTCAATAGGCGTGCAAATACAGTCGCGTGAAGACACCCTGAGTATGGCTTCAAACAAGCGTATGGGCAAATACGCTTGCCTCAACGCAACATATTGCGCAGTGCACAAGGTTTGATGAGGTAGATATTGGCGCATAGTACTGTACTTTTTGTACATGCAGGTCCAGTTCACACTCACGCACAATGCACCCCTTTCGTGATTTTAAAGGCTATTTAGTCTAATGAGGTCCAGATATGTTCTTCTTCCTTCGGAATTTAACAGCATATTGCGCATTTGTGCGGTTATTGACTACGTACTTGCGCACCTATGGGGCTCTTAGCAAGGTAACGAGGACTCTTGACGTGGCTTACGAGCTAGCATGTTTTGGCCAAAATATTAACCAATACTTCGTATTCATTATTATTTTTGCAGGAAGAAGTTTGGCTTTATGTTTGGCTAAATGCTGGTGGAGTCAGCGTAGGGTGGTGTAGGCTGGCCGGGTGGGGGTAGTAGTATGCTGCCGAGCATGGAGTCAAGGGCATTGCTCTAGGCATGGAATTCTGTCCACAAGAGTCCCCCAAGTATGGAACAAACAAGGAGTTGGTGATTGAACGTACTGGAGTAGTCCACATTCTACAAGAAGGCCACAGGGTCTGCATTGCTTGCAATCAAAATTTAACTTTACTCACGCTTAGAGCAATTAATCACTTCAGCACTAAATACAGTTATCTTCACCTGTTGTATAATCGTTGGCAGCGATGATTACAGCAGCAGAGCTTTCCCAGAACGAACTGTGCAAAAATGTTGCAGTGTGTTGCAGAAGGATAGGAGTCGATGGCCTCCTCCAAACCTTCGTCTCAGAAGTATCCCTTGTCTCGGGAAACTGGGGCAGACAATGATCCGTAAGCCTGGCACAGTCTGGTGGGTAAGTACTAAACCCGATAGGCAGGCATAGCAATGCAGTGCAGGTAACAAAATTTCCACTTGGTGTGGTAGCAGGCGCTCCAGAGCCAGGTATCTCTCTCTCAGCATTTTTCCCTCTCTACTCAGCAGGAAGCAGTAGAACATCCGCCCACGTGAATGTTCTGCTGCCTCATCACTGTGCCAAAGCTTTTAAATGTGATTGTTCCCACCAAGAGAAACCAAGTAATCTTGTAGATATGATACTTTTTAATGGCTAACAAAAATACACCGTGTTGCGATCTTTCGAATCTCTCAAGATTCTTCCTCAGGCATAATGATGAAGCTTTTAAAGCAACAGTAGCGCAATTACAATGTAACACTGGAAATAAAACAAATAAGGAAAGTTTAACACAGAAAGGATAGTGGAAAGGACTCCTCCTTTCCCTCTGCTACATCAGTACCAGTAAGGGTCAATGATACTTTGCAGGACAACCCACCAGGCTTTATCATATGGGGCGTCATTAATAGGCTATAACCTGCATGGTGCACTACACATATCAATGGGACTGGTAGCCTTCTGCCTTATCTATGTGCAAGTATAATGCTAAACAGCCCAGTCCCCAACAATATGTGGTAGGTATGTGAGTGGTTGTTCATCAGTATTTTGTACCTGTCCAATGCTCTTCCATATAGCAATTAGCCTATCTGCATTCTGTTGAGAAGTGGTGTATATCTTCCCTTATATATCTCTGTATCAGTTAATCCGTAAGCATAGAATCTTTCACATGGCCGTAGGCGTTTTACACACCCCCGCCAGCACCGTAAAAATGTGTAAACAGGCACACAAATCAATGTTTGTGCACCAGTTCAGATGGCAAAGGCCCTGGCGCTTGCACGTTGAGCCCACAATGCCGTTAGGCCTCCTTTCCCTCCCCCTCGCCGGCTCACCTCATCTTTCCTCCCGTCCAGCTGTTTGCAATGGGAAAGGTTGGGTGGGGGCGGAGCTAAGCTCCCCTCCCCGCCCCTTGTCCGCAACCAGCAATGGGAGGGGGCGGGTGGGCCGGAGCGTAGCTCCGCCCCCATCCCACCCCCTCCCATTGCAAACAGACAGTCAGGAGGAGAGAGGAGAAGAGAAGAGGGAGGGAGTTTAGCAGTCATGCTGCTAAGCTCCAGCCCACCTCCCTTCACTGGACGCTGTCAGTGGCTCCCATAGGAGACCATGCAACGGCCGACGTATTCCAGCCCGAAAGATAGTTCCAGGACTATCTTTGCTGGCCGGTGTGAAAGCGCTTGGTGTTATATTGGCTTTGGCTGTGCGCTTTCACATTGCGGGAATACGGCCATGTGATCTGATGCATCAGATTGTAGCGTATATCGGCTGGCCATGAAAACAGCGGACGATATACCCTTGTGTGAAAGAAGCCTAAGGCTGATGGCAGTGATTTTTGAATTGCTTTGTCCTCCTGCACTGATCTGTTGGTAAAGCGCATACCCCATACACCCTTCCCTATAATCCAGCCCTGGAGACACTTAGTATGCATCCTTAGTAGGTAACTGACTTTGCTTGAGGAGAATCAGTAGGAAGTTGATGAGACTTTGAAGACTTTCTTGAAGAGTCAGTACACTAGTAGGATAGTAACACTACTAAAGTTAAGTAAAGGCCAAGTTTTTTTGCACCAAAAGCTCTCAGATGGTACGCCAGCTGTAAGTTCAGGCACACTCATGGGCTCATGGAAGGCACCATCCAAGGGTAACTAACCATTGATCCCATTCGTAGCTCTCAGTCTTCTTCCTTTCACATCTTACTACTTAATGTTATTGTCTAAAAAATAGTTTCCATTCAGCTTTGTCTAAAAATAATCTGATATCAAACCACTGCAAGTACTTTTCTTCTCTACCGCTAAATGCGTAGAAAGATTGAATTGGATTGATGTATTTTGGAGACAAATAAAAGGAAACCAAGTCCAACTGAAAAAGAGGAACTTTAAAGGAACTCAGTAGTAGATCATTCTGAGTTTGTTTTGGCCTGCAGAGTAAGGATGACGAGTTCTTGACCCCTGCAGTGGATGAAGCTTTAATCTACATTGCAACTCCCCCATTCTGCAAACCCTGGAAGTGTGACTCATGTAGCTGGGACAACTTTTTCACTGCCAGAGAGGCCTGCAACGGGCTAGGTTCAACAGTTGCAAGCTAAGTGTATAGATAGCAGAAGACTTGGCTAAAAATCATAATAAACATCATAATGTTGATTACCAATAGTCAATTAATATAATAACGATGAAAAGTGTACATTAAAAACTGATATCTATAACATATTTGACAAACTTTACTTCAGAAGGGTAATCTTCCAATGAAAATACCATGTACATGGTGTATATAGTATAGTATATACCGTAGTACATATTAAAGGGGTTGTCCAACCTTCAAAAAAATACTGTAAAAACAGTACCAAAAGGTATAAAAAAAATAATAGCACCTATCCATTCCCCCACCGATCCACCAAGTGGACCGTATATTACTGATGTAGCCAACCGTAGCCCCAGTGGTCACATGCCATACTCTGAACATTACTGCTTAGCGATGAGAGTTATAATGCCAGTAGTATAGGATATGACCACTGAGGCCTCTGATTAGCTATAATGGTATCATGCTATCTTCTGGTAAACAAAAACTAGGAGGACCATTGAAGCTTCTGTGGTGGATCAGCAGGGATTTGATATTTTTGTTGCTTTATAGCATTTGGTGCTGTTTTTCATCCATTTTTTATAAGCCCTTTAAGCCTATGTTGTATTTTTTATGTTTGGGGTCCCTATAGTTTAATGCACATATTTTTGATGGTACACAGTGTATGCACTACCAAGAGATTCTGTGGACATGCTATAAAGGTAACATAGGGATGCCCCTCTATCAGGACCACCGCTATTAACCAGGATGTGAAGGGCCATACACCAACATACATTTATGGAGGATCATGTGTATAACTAAAGTTACAGACATAGTAGCTGAAAAGACCCAGCTCTGTTGTGAAAGGTGTCTCAGAGGTAAGTAAGGATGTAGTAAATATATGGAGGCAATAAAGTTGTGGAATGCAGAGCACTGAATATCCAACGAAGGATGAAAAAGACCTATGGGATGGAGCAACGGCTCCAAGATGACCGTAATAATCATAACATTTCCATATATTGAGGAGAGGGGAGTAAGCAATTGCCAAGCACCTCTGGCGGCAGCTTATCTCTTCTGAAAACAAAAGGATCGATCATTGAAATTCAACATGCCCGATCCTTCATTCCCCTGATATTATCTGTTGGGGACCCATTTACACATAATATTAGGAATCAGCAGGTTCAGACGACTGTTATAGGTATGGGACCTTTAAAATATTCAACTTGGTGTCAAGACATCAGATGAATGTGCCAGACTAGGGATAGCCCTTTTATACTAAAGCTAGTTCTTACTTCTCTGCCCCACTGCTTTTACCAAGCCAGTTTTAGTCAAAATGCTGCCCCAAGACTGAAGAGGACAGGGGATATATTATGTATAGTTGTTCTTCTCTGCTGTCCCTCCAATCCACTGGCACCAGATCCCATTTTTGGCCATCCAAGATGGCCTATGCAATCTTCAGACTACCTAATCCTCACAGTATACTGGTAGTGTTAAACAATCAATGCACTATATGTGCTCTATGGTTGGCCAGAGCTGCTCACTTGATCAGTAATGGCCAATCAGGAAGCAGTGCACAGTGTGTATTAGGTAGTTAGAAATGGACTAATGGAACAATACCTCTACAGCGCCACCTATTGGAAGGCAGCATTCAAATACTTTTGTAACAAGCCTTGTAACAATGACGGAGAATTGGGAGTCAAAGCCAGAATCTTCATCATAAGGAGAATTTAACCATGTACAGACAGCCGTTTCGGGGGGTTTGCCCCTTATCAGTGTGCAGCAGGTTTCTGGCTTGGCTAGTGAGAGGCCTATAGATGTGGGTCTGGAAAGGCAACATTTCTCCTTAGGGAGAAGAGATTTATAAGGTTCCTCTAGGAAATATGCAAATGGGAAGAAGGAACAATATCTCTACAGCTCCACCTATTGGAAGGCAGCATTCCTCCGAGTCAATGTTAGACTAACAAGCCTTGAAACAATGACTGGGAATTGTGAGCCAAAGCTAGAATCTTCTACATCTTCCATTTGCACATTTCCCAGAGGAGTATGGATGGCCTTATAAGACTCCTCACACTTTCACAAGGAGAAATTATACCCTTCCTGACTTTGGTAGTTAGAAAATTGATGTGGCCATATTGGACAGTGGAAGACAGAGCCTGGAACCAAAGCATCCAAGGGTAGCAGGTTCTCTTCCAGAAGAGAATCATGTCCCAAAACTGGAGGGTTGATTTAAACATGAGACGAAAGCAAATAGAACATAAGAAACTGTTACAAGAATCTGAAATATTATGTCCATCTTGATGCAGAAGGAGAGAACAATTCTGAAAAAAAAGGATTTCCTTCTTGCACAATAGATCTATTCCTTCATTTCATGAGTTTCTGAAGAGAGAAGATGTAGGAAAAGCTCTCATGCCAAGGTAGAATGCATCAATATTTATTGGAGATGGAGTCATCCTCGGGGAAATATGACTTAATTTTCCCCTCTGGTTCTGTGGTGCGGTTTGTACCAGTCACCAGTCAAGTCTTATCAGAGTGATACGGGACTATATCCAAGTTCACCGAGAGTTGAGAAATGATTTCCTATTCACTGCTGAAATTGTTAGGAAAGGGAATGTGATACTTTAAGTGTGTCTCGAACCTGCACTATATCTTTTCTGCTCTTACGAAAAAAAAAGGTGGAAATTCTTGAAGGTTAATTATGATTAAAAGCTTTTCAATAATATTTGGTGAAACTGAAATTTAACAGCAAACATAGCCGAACTCATTAAAGTCCGATTGATTTAAAACTGTAAATTGGGGATCCCGTCAGATACACACAGACATATGACAACGATCACAGTTTGGAAAAGTTCACAGAAGTTTTCTTATTATCTTTTTCGCTATGGAAAAAAATTCCATTGAAATGAATGTCATTTCCAGAAATCATGTTAGAGACAGAAGCACCATGTTTGGAGCGGGTCGTTCATGGTTGTCTACCACCGTGGGCTAAAGTGGTTATATGTTGTATTTAATATGGGAAAGTCAGAAAGAAACTTGGTGCCGCGTAAAAAATAGTCACATATTTCTGAAAAAACTAAATATCTGGGCTAAACAGTCAGAATTTTGCCTTGACTTTGACTTCTTTGGGGAACCGGAAAGGGGGATCCCCACGGCCAAAAGGTTCCGTCTCTTTATGGAAGCTTACAGCGCCGGATGGACCCCATTGACTATAATTGCGTCCGCCCACTTTCCTCCCAGCCTGGCTTTTGGACAGCATTTCTTCTGGTATTTTCAACCAGATCTGCTATTGAACCTCCGTGCAGTGGTTCTGACACTGATGTGAAACTGGCCTAAGAGCAGCCATACACGTTAGATTGAGGTCAGTTGAACCCAATGATTTTGTTGGAGCAGTTAACAATATAATGGATTCTGCCCTAACTCTCCCCCAAAGGCAGATGTTGGGGCAAAGAAGGGTTGGACATGTTGAATTTCAACAGATTCGATCCTTTGTTCTCAAGGAGAGAGGTGGTCTTGTGACTTTCTCCACTTTCCCTATTGGGAATACACGCATGCTCGGACAAGAAAAAGCATGCATGTGTATTGGGGAATTGAGGTATTAGCAGTCGGTTGAATCAGTGCTTGGCCAACAGCTATCTGAAGTGCAAGCTTAAAGGTGGCCAAAGTTAATGGAAACAGATAATTTAAACCAAATCAAGAAAGAATGTGGGTCACTTTAGTCATCATCTGAGAAGAAGTTGGGCATGTTTGAAATTTTATCCAATAGTTGCTAGTAGTTGACTTCATATGGGTCACTTAGCCAAAATATGTCCTAACGTGCATTCATATAATGGTTGGAAGGGACCTCCAGGGTCATCGGGTCCAACCCCCTGCTCAATGCGGGATTCACTAAATCATCCCAGACCGATATTTGTCCAGCCTTTGTTTGATGACTTTCATTGAAGGAGAACTCACCACCTCCCGTGGTAAACATCATCTCACCGTGTGAACATCATCTCACCGTGTGAACATCATCTCACCGTGTGAAGGTGCTGCTGACAAGCAAGCAAACGTTTCTTTGTTGGGTAATGCCATCTCTCATGTGGCACCAAAATCATTTATTGTCAGCAGCACATCACTCCGTGTAAACAGGAAAGAGTTGCCGGCAACAATCGCACTATCAATCATTCAGGCGTAATGATGATCGCTGTATGAAAATGGATTTGAACCAGCCCATGTAGACTTGTAGACATACTGATCATCGCTTGTTCCTGGCATACAATCTAGTGTTAAAGCACCTTGTGTGTTAAAAAAGAAGACCACCCTCAGGCAACTTTAACCCATTACCATATAATCAGCACCTGCAACTTTCCTACATACATTTAGGAATTCATGTTCAGTGTTAATCTTCATTAAAACGATTTTTGAACACTCACAAAATCTAGCAATTTTCTACAACTCCGAGTCCCCCTTACAAGTATGATAGGATCAGATTTTCTATGATTTGGTAGCTTCTGAAAATACTTGGGACCCCTGGCCTATTGAATGTTGTGATTGGCGGCACTGTGATACCGTTGTCCCTGATGCTTGAGCCTAACAACACCAATCTGTTTCCCGTCTTGTACTCCAGGCCGCGAGTTCTGAAACAAACCTAGTTATTGCAACATTACTAGAAGCGGCATGAGCATGCACGATCGCATCAGCTGGGGCAGAATCACCAGTGAGGCCCGACTCACACGGCCATATTTGATTGCCATGGGTTTGCTCATATTTTGCCCGTATTTTCTTCCTGCGCATTTCAGTCGCACAAAAAAAGATATAGTATGCTCTATTTTCCTGCGCTTTTGCGTGCCAAGATTTCCTATAGAAGTCAATGGGGATGCACAAATGCTTGCAAAATATGTTAGGAGATGCATGAAGCACCTAGTAATTGCACAGGGAAAAGAACACATCTCAAACTCATCAGACTAATTATGGCTCGGCGCATGGATGCTTTTTTTTTGCATGCGCAAATCTGCACGATTTGTGTACTCAAAAAGTCTAGGAAAATACGGACGTGTGCAAGTACACAATGCCCATTGAGCAAATATGTGCCGCAAATGTGAGTGTAAATGCGTTAATGTGACATTGGCCTAATGGTGTGGATTTTGGGGCTGATTAACTATTGATTTCACCCTTTGCATTGAGAAAAAGTGAAATCCACACTCAAATTCTCAATTTTGCCAATTCCAGTGGATATTCTGCATGGAGTTGTTGCCCACCATGTGTATGAGATTTGTTGCATCTCATCTACATCAACTGTACTGTAAATGCTGTGGATTGTTTGCGTGGAAAATCCGCAGTATTTACCCTCCATGTGAGTATTCCCCTAGACCTACAGTTTCTTAAAGGGGTTATCCAAAATTTTGTGAAACTTGCTCAGGGTGATGAACAGACATTAAAAAGGCATATATGCCTCACCCAATCCACCATTGCTTCTGCTTCTCCAATACCTGATCCCCTTCTGCTTTCCACTCCCCACTGCATTGATAACATGGCCAGGGACATGTTATCGCTGCAGCCAATCACCAGTGAGTCTGTGATTGGCTGCAGCACTCACTTGTCCCTGGTATCGGTGACATCTCTATAGTAGGAAGCAAAGAGCAGGCTGAGAAAGTTTCTAAAAACTTTTTAGAGCTAGATAACCCCTTTGAGCAACCAATAAACGAAACAATCCTTCTCTTGTCCATTGGCTAAGTCTTATATTGCAATAGTCATGCATTGGAAGTAAATGGGTCTGAGATGCAATACCAGGCTAGGGACATGGTTGGTGCTATTTATAGGGGAAAAAAGAACTTTTTTCCCTAATTCCATATAACTCCATCAGAGAATATGGAGTTTGTAAGCCATACTTATTACATAGTTGCATTACATAGCTGATAAGGTTGAAAAAAGACAGAGGTCCATCTAGTTCAACCTATAATCCTATTAATATATAGTATTACTCCATATTTTTCCAAAACTCCGACAGTTATATGAAAGGGATTATGGCCAAGTCGTCTCCATATGCTGATATCTAGTTTTCTCCTTACACTAATTCTTTAGATCTTCAATAGGCTGTCTTACACATTTTAAGTTGGGATATATAAAGGACCGTCCCGACATATTCATAAATATGGTAAAGACTCAGGGATGTCAGTATTAATATACATGTGATACACAAATACTATGGATGACCCCAATTACCCAATGCGTTACACAGGGTTGATGTAGACATCTGAGGAACGTACCTGTTGTATGGGGATCTGAGCAGGAGGGCCTGGCTGCCCGTGCAGCTGTCAGTAGGGGTATGACAGCCGTACACTGGAGGAGGCACAGAATACTGCTGCTCTCCTGCAGGGAAATCACAACCAATTAATAAACTTGACATTTCTCTCATCATCATCTACATCAATTGCTTCCATGTCTCTTACACATATTTCTGTCCAAATCACATGTGGAATGCACTGAACCCCAGAGACCGAAGACTGGATTCCAATATAGGAAACCCTAGCAACACGTTGGTTGATATAAAAAATGAACCACCACTATTTCTGAACTATCTACAAATGTTCAAAACATCTTCCTACAAAACATGCATGTTAGGTTGTGCTGCTGGGACGTGTAGTTCTATGGCTTTCCAGGAGCACACTGCTACATGTGTGGGATAATTGAGCTGCCTGGGTGTGGAGTTCTCCAGCCAGCCAATCCCTACCGATCTGCTGCACATAAATACCAGCCCCTCTGGCTAGAGGATGCTGGTTTGCCAATTCCTTGGTGTTTGCTTTCATGGATGGTGTTCTGTATGTTGTGCACAGGGACATGTTCTGTGGTCTGTGCAGCGTGCCGGATATGGTGTATGAACAGTGTGGGATGCATTCCCTTGTGTGTTGGTGTGAACTGTGTCCTGTCTGCTTGGATCGTTTACTATCTAGGGCTAGTTAGGCAATTAGGTTCCAGCGTTGGGGCAGTCCCTATTGGGACGATTGCCCCGCTTGCAGGCAGGACTCCTGGGGTAGTTGAGTAGGGACCCATAAGACAATGAGGACCCTTGTCGCGATCTCGTGGGCTTAAGTGTCTTGGCTAAAATACGAACTAATACCTCATACTTACTGTAGCAATTACATCTGTTTATGCATGCAGATATGCAAGGTGAGTGTTTTGGGTGTTTGCCAGTCACTGTTTTATGTCTGTATTCCATTCTATGTCTGACCCACCCGCCCATTGGTTGTTGAACGCCTGGTTCTTATTGTTTATCCTACTTATCCTTTAGTATCCTGTCCCTTTCGTCGGTTGGTAGGCGGATGCTAGGACCTCTTGTGTTCCTGCGTCTAGCCACCTGTATAGCAAGCTTACACTTCCATCCGGTTTGTCATAGTACGAAGGAATCCCTGGGTCTCGTTGGCAGTCCGGGACGAACGTAACAATGCACTAATTCTACCATCCTAATATGTTGTTTGGTTAGATAGATGCAATAGATCTAACCAAACCACATCAGTAGTAGTGATGAGTGATCTTTTAAACAGTTTGGCTCGGGCGGAGCACTGAACTTTTACAAAATGTTCTGTTTGGTCCACATTAGTTCAAACTGAACCGAAAGTTCACCAAAAGCCCTAAAAGTGGTGTATGATACTGTTTAATAGCCATAAAAGACCCGTATAACTCTGAGAGTGGTTTATGGCTCCAAAACAGTGTTATACACCAGTGTTCAGAACGAGTGTTGAACGAACTCAGCCTGTAGACCCTGTTTTGGGTAGAACTTTGCTAAAAGCTCAGTTTAGGTTTTTGCCGAACCAAACTTTTAGCAAAGTTTGACCGAAACAGGATTCTACTAGTTCAGTTCGCTCAACACTAATTGGTAATTTTGACACATAACTGACTTATATGCACTACCAAACATAAGCAAAATTCCAAGACACCAGAGATATCTAATAAGGTGTCCATTTTTATTTATCTCATCTCTGAAAACACAATGTTTAGGCCACACAGGGCCTTCTTCAAGCCAAAATAAAGCAAGAGCAGATATAGTTTTGATTTTGCTAGAAAAAGTCCCAGAATGGCTGAAACACGATTTTAAAGATGACATAAATAAAAATGGAAACTTCATTGTGTATCTACTTGCCTTGGACTTTTACTTTATGTTGAATTAAGTCAGTAGTTTGGTGGAGTGACTGCACCAAGATAAGCATGGGGAAAACCAAGTGGTGTATGCAACCTCTACGTCCACATGCTTGACATGTGCACCGCTAAGGTAACAAATGAGTGACAACATTTTTCTTGATATGGCACTCTATAGTACATAAATATATAGATAGAACAGGATGGTTGGATGGATGGGTCATAGAGTTGATGGGTAAAAAAGCATAGATAGATAGATGTCGTTGCCGGCAGAGGTTAGAGGTGAAGGTGGGGTGATGTCTCAATGCTGGCCCCAACCCATGTGACTGTGCTTTTGGTACATGCGCCCTGTCATTCAGCAATGATGCCGATGGGCAGTTTATTCTTGTCACTGCAGAAGATCCCTAAGATGTCGTCTATCAGAAATCCCTCAATGGGCTCAGTGTATAATGTACCGTTCTGCACAGCCCTGCTTCAACATCTCCTGTGGTGTATGGGCTGATTGGCTGACAGGGGGTGTTTTCCCTAGCTGGCCAATCAGCCATAATGGGAGTATATTTATTCCGGACCCACCTCTACATGGCGCCGGTTACTGTCTTCTCTGAGGCTACTAATGTTGTGTTATATTAACTGCTTCTTACTTCTGCAGTTATCCTCATCTACGGACAGACTAGGCTACTTAGATTCCTGATGTGGGCTTGTCCTTATTGTGGCGACTGCTCTAGTTTTAGGCAGGGTCTGCAACATCAAATTTGGTTAGTGATAGCATTCCCAATTCCATTACTTTTCCTGTCTTGTTTTCAGCATGTTCTAAGTCATATTAAATATATATATATATGTTGGTCCTTTGTGAACATTAATTATGTCTTGATCTGTCCTGTTGGCGACATTTGTAGAGAGTGCTGTCCTTGTGCCCTGCGTGAACCTGACAATAGATAGGGAGAGATAGATAGATAGATATGGGATAAATAGATAGATATGAGATAGATAGATAGATAAATATGAGATAGATAGATAGATATGGGATAGATAGATAGATAGATAGATAGATAGATAGATAGATAGATAGATAGATAGATAGATAGATACGGATAGATAGATAGATAGATATGAGATAGATAGATAGATACGGATAGATAGATAGATAGATAGATAGATAGATAGATAGATAGATAGATAGATAGATAGATAGATAGATAGATAGATAGGTGTGAGGGAGATAGATAGATAGATATGAGAGAGATAGATAGATATGGGATAGATAGATAGATAGATAGATAGATAGATAGATAGATAGATATGGGATAGATAGATGGATAGATAGATAGATAGATAGATAGATAGATAGATAGATAGATAGATAGATAGATAGATATGAGAGAGATATATAGATAGATTGAGATAGATAGATAGATAGATAGATATGAGATGGATGGATAGATAGATAGATAGATATGAGATGGATAGATAGGGTTACATGATTTGGCGGATGGAAAGTAAAATAGAAGAACTATTCCGTTAATTATTAATATTTTATGTTTTTTCTCCTGTCTCCAGCTGAAGAGTCAGATGTACGCTGGTGCAAACATTGTACTGTGTATTCAGATAAGCTTGGCTTAGCAGAGATTCTCAAGCCATGGGAATTTAGCAGAGATGAGTTTGTTACTTAGCACCACACCCTTTGTTACCTGCGATTTTATATATAGCTGCAGATACGCCTACTGCAAAACCCTATAGGTGTGCACAATACCGTAACACAGATGGTTTACTGCCTTAGTACTATATACAAGGTATACGATGCATGGAGACACTTACCTAGGGAGGTTTGCTGGCTGATGGGGTCTTCATGTTTGAATGAGTTAGTAAACTGTGCTGTATGGTGAGATGGCGTGTGACCATAACTTGGGGTGCCATCAAAAGCCACTGCACTATAACCTGCAAGAAAAACAAGACATCATCATTACTACTCGTTAAGGCTGTTTATTCACGTGGCTAAAATATATATATACAAGTTCCCATCATTTTACATCAGATCTTTATCTATACAGGATCCAAAAAGCTTCGTGTCTGCTAAACGCAACCAGGTGCCCAAAACACTGAATGAAAATCGGATGGAATCTGACGTCATTTCACGTATCGCTATCCAATCGGTTTCGCTGAGTGTAGAATACGTGTAGCAGTATTCCCATCAGTTGTAGTTACTCTTCATCTCAACCCACTTCCGTTTCCAACCATCCAGCCAATATCTGATTGTAGAAACTGATACCAGCAGACCACTTCAGAGCTGCATTCACATATACACTTCTAGTGCCGGGGTTTTAGCTATAGCAGAAGTGGATCCTAAGAAAGAAGAGATGTACAAGTCTTTTCGTTTTACACTTGTCCTTCTTTCTGCATCCACTCTTGGCTCAAGCTAAAAAAAAAAAACTGCAAGTGTGAACCAGCCTTGAGGTCTATGGCGGGCAAACGTCCTCAAAAACATGGTTCCTACAGAATGATGCATTTTGGTTAAAAAAAAAACTCTAAAAATGCCAAGGAAAATGCAACGGGCAAAAATATCTTAATACTGCGCTACGGACTACCAGGACTGCAGCATTTTTAGGGGCAGCAAAAAAATACAGAAAACTACCCTAAACATCCATATACCTCATTTCTCCAAACGGCTGGAGATGCAAAAAGGTATAAAGCTAAAAAAATGCAGTAAAAAAATACATTATTGTGGATGTAGCCAATTTTACGAACAATATTTAACCTATTGATTGCCTTTTCCAGCAGAGCAATTCCTTGTGCTTTGTGTTCAAAGCCGTACGGGTGTTTTTTGCAGCATGCTTTTGATGACTGCAGCAGGTTATACCACATAGAATTCAATAGGATCCATTATGATCATTTATTATGACCAAAATGTATTGCAAAAGGACATAAATGTGGGGACGAGCCCTCGATGGCCATCTGAATGAGGATATCAGCAAACCCCATGCAAATGAATGAGACAATTCCAGAAATATCTGCAACATGTGAATGTTTACTTGTTTATCTACCGATCAACAACAAGTGATACATTGTGAATCTACTGTCATGTAAATATACAATCAATCATCAATAGAAATGTTGACACAAACCCCTTACAAAATGAGCCCATAGGATTTAATAGGTTTTTCTGCAGTTGAGTCTATAGGATTGTTCTCCAATCTGTTTCTGAGCTGCCCTCATTCCCAGCATGCTGGCTGGTGTACTTTTAGAGAGTCACATATAGGAGAACACTCATCTGTAGAGACATATGTCATTTTTGATCACAGGCATTCTGCTTCATAGACTTTAATGTGCTTCAAAAAAGCATAAAAATGTGTATATAAAAAAACTCCAAAACACAAATTTCAATTTTTTTCATACATTTTATGTATTTTAAGGCCGCTTTCAAACTAGCATATTTTTGCTCCGTGTTTAGAGAACTGTAATACAGAGCTAATGTAAAGCTATAGAGTTAATGGCATGGCCATATATTTAAGGCCGTTTTTCAAAAACGCACTGTGCTCCGTTTTTTGCGCATTTGCCTCCATATTTGTATTCCTTTCTACTGGGCAAATATAAATACAGTATTTGCCCGATAGAAAATTCTAAAAACACGGAGGCTAATACAGATTAAACGTTGATGACATACGGATGTAATGTCTGTGGAAACATGTCTATAATACGGATTCATGTTACGCACGTGTTTTTTTACGCTCATCTGAAATCAGCCTAAAACTCACAAAACATTCCTGTATGAACCCAAATTCATAGAACAAAGTCATTCCCAAAGTTTTTCGGTGTCAAATATTTTCTACACAATAGCTGACAACAGGGAACAATTACTGACCAAAAGGTAACAATTGTCAGAGTTTGGTCGCATCTAGCGTATTTCTTGTAGACATTTCCGCACAGGCTGGGGAAACACCCCATCCAGATATAGGGAACGGATTCTTCTGTTGCAGAAATATGTGCAGTAGGCCTGCTGCATGTGAATATCCCTAAGGGGGGGTGGGGGGGGGGTCACACACAGTATTTTTTTGAAAACACACTTGCAGTTTTTAATAGAGTTTTTGGCGCTAAAACCCGAAATGGATTAAAAATGAATGAGAACTATAAAGAAGGACTTTATGCTTCTCTGCCGGATCTACTTATGGCTTTGGCTCAAATAACTGAATTAAAAACTACAAGTGCTTTTTCCAAAAAAAATCCTGTGTGTGAAGTCCCCCTAATACATCCGACCTGCTACATTTATTGCATTTATTGTGAATGGTACATGTAGTTCTGCCTGCAGGTTTTCATTAGCAGCCATAATAAGGTAGGTAAAATTATATATATAATATATATATATGTATATATATATGTATATATGTGTGTATATATATATATATATGATGTACATCTAAAAAAATAATTCACTTTCATATATTTATCATTTTAAGCATATAGCATGGTATGCACAAAAGGGGATGTGAGATATGACATATGTCTCTGGCTTGAGGATTGAGTATTTAGCTCTGATACATGTTTTAGAGGTCATGATAAAAGTCAGATTTTTCCATTTTTGGGTTTCTGATTTCTTATTGTTACCGGTTGGCGGGCGCAATCACTGGTGTTTTGTTTTTTTACATGTATGTGAGACATCCGTAGGCCTCATTAGCTACAGCTATGAAAATATAAATAATACAAATAATGCCGAAATAGTAATAATAATAATAATAATATAATCTAGTAAATACATTTCCATGCTTTAAGTTTTTCTATTGATGAAGAAGAAATACATTTCACAATTGCTGCATCCTGTGAGTTAACACAATTTTTTTCCACTTCTTTTTTGTGTTGTTTTATCATTTTGTAGCGTTTCTTTTTCCTCCCAGTTATAAATAGCATTACCCCCAGCGAATGGAAAATTACTTGACAAAAAAAAATAACCTCCCAATATTTATCCCAAAACAAATGGAGTCAGCCCTTTCTTCAGCCCTGAGATAATCCATCAAGCAATGGGACGTGCACTTTCATTAATTACACGGGGGCAGTTAAGTGCAATAATACAATGTTTCAATAGAAAGTAAATGAACTAATTACAATGTAATATTTTCTTTACCCCCACCTCCTTTTGCTACACCTTATTACCACAAATATGGAAAAATAAGAATCATCTGGTATGCTGGAACTTTACAAACTATACATCAGCTAAACAATATAATAATAGCCCCCGAAATGATAAATAATCTTGTAGAAAAAAAAGTCTTATAAAGGTTATACCTTTATTAACCAACCCAAAAATTATATATGCAAGCGTTTGAGGCTACCTAATGCCCCTTCCTCAGGCTATAGGGAAGTTTCTAATCTGACCCTAACCTGCTGAAGGGGCAATAAGTCGCTTCGAAAGTTTGCATATATAATTTTTCTGGTTAGCCAAGCAAACTATCACCTCTATGATACTTTTGTTTTTTTTTATACAAGAGTATTTAAAATTACTGAGATTTTTCTGGCTAACACAGTACCACAATATTTTTGCTCTACCTATGAACAAGCCACAAGAAGAGGATATTATAACTTTCAGGGACTTTTTATCATTTATTTTCTAATTGCTTGCAAAGGATATTTTATCATTTTAACCAAATAAATTAGATCTTGATCATTTTTGATAAAAGTGTTGTACAATTATATAGAATATTGTGTAGATAAACAAATAAATGTGTGAACATGCAGACTCATATAATATACAGTTCATTATAGTTATCTATCCTAATAAGTTTCATCCACATTATATTATAATATATATATATATATATATATATATATATATATATATATATATAATGTGTGTGCATTGTATTTCAATAACTGTAGCCCTCTTACTACTTTATGTATAAAATTGTAATTTATTACTCTATATATATATTTTTTTTTTTAGTAACTTTAGCTGTTTTATCATTTTTGTGTTACTTATTACTTATTTACTTTTTTAGATTATTTGTATACTGTATACACATATATTTATAGATTTTATTTATTCTTACTTTTCATTTCTTTTTGAAATATTTTCTAGTCCTTCGTTATTTTTTACCAACCCATTAAATTACTCTTTTTAACAATTACATAGGTGGTTCTACTAAGTATGTATTGGCACTTGAGATATACCTTACTTACTACCTTATACCCCTTATAGAAAAAAAAAAGTAGGTTATTCCTGACCAATACACAGCCACTGCTGCTGCCTTGCTTACAGTCTATCCAGATGATGAGTCTCATCTGTGACCTTGACAAGTCCATCTGAAAGGCAGCATGATATTTTGGTCACATTTCCTGGTCTTGCTTGACCCAAAAGCTTCAGGAATGTGATAAGGGACTATGGCACTGAGCAAGTCCTCTGCTGATACCAAGTTCTATGTAATTAAAGTCTTATCACACCAGGGCTGATCACAGGGTGCTGAAAACCAAAATGCTCCCCAGCTGGATGCATGGGCAGGAGTCTGGATGAAAGAGGGAACAAGGACTGGAGGAGATGTGCACTGTGCAACTCTACAAGACTTGGCAAAATGGGACATTGTTACATCAAGGTAACATCTTTCCCACGAAAAAATACAAGCATCATAGATCTAGCCTTGAGCAGCCCCACTCTGACACCAATATTATAAACTAGGAATAGTCCATGGATCCTATTATTCCAAATATCTGGGAAAACTGAGAAGGATGGAGAGTAATGATTTCAGTGGATGGATAGATAGATGGATAGATAGATAGATAGATAGATAGATAGATAGATAGATAGATAGATAGATAGATAGATAGATAGATAGATAGATAGATAGATAGATGAAGTATAGTAGATCTAATCACAAAATTATGTGGTAAGATTACCTATTCATTTACCTATTTGCTTATCTCTGTATTAATTTAATACTGTCTATCCTATTGGTGTATATACTGTATATACACACTCACATATTTAGATATATCTGTAAATAATTGACACTTCCTTTAGAAATAATTTATCTATCATTTCTGCGGTAATTTTGTATACTTCTATATCAACCACTGATTGGCAGAAGTGTAGTGTGCTCCCTGTATCTTTAAAAAAAGAGGTTCTTCAGCAGCTGCAGTGTGTATTATACACTTATATGCCCCAGTTCCTGAAGAAACTATTTATTTTACATTACATTCTTCCTTTCTTTCCCTTTTCCTTCCCCTCTATTTAATATTTATAGATAGTTTAGACTATCAGAAAAGTTAGAAACTTCATGGACGTTCAGTCTATAGGCAAAGAAGAAATTAAGAGCTACTGGACACATTACAACACTGCATAGGCTTCATATTCTACTAAGTTCATAGTGCAATAATCACAAGAATAATGGACACATTACTAATAGACATCCATGTCCAAGAAACTATACAGACATCATTTCTAAATCCAGTGATCCAGGCACTGCGGTAATCCGGTGTCTGTGTGCAATGAGATTACACAGAAGGGCTAACCCTAATCTGGGAGCTCTCCTTATGTAACAGCAATGTTAACAGTCACTTTGAGCTTGAACCTGAAGGGTCTGCAGGTGCCCAAACTGACCCGGGTGGGCAATAGCAGTACAAGATGTTCTATAGTGAACTGCATTACAGAAAGTAATAGAAAGCATTAAACCATACAAAGATAAATAGATAGATAGATAGATAGATAGATAGATAGATAGATAGATAGATAGATAGATAGATAGATAGATAGATAGGAGATAGATATGCCTGTATCAACTATTTTGAGCATAGGAGAAGTCTGCCCGTTTGCACAGAGAATAGCAATATATTTGCTAAAAATGGTAAAATAAAGAAACGAAAATATAAATACATTGTATCTCAAATACAAAAATACAATAACAATATAAATAATAATAATCCAATATGGGTGATTAAAAAATAAATTAATAATTATTTTAGGAAACATTACTATAAGTAATAAAAAACATAATTGACACTGAAGCTATTGAAGTTCATCCGTAAATTTTGACATAGACCCCAAACCCTTAGAAGTAAAGTATGTGCAGCAGTGCAGCATATATATATAGTATAAAACGGCTAGATCTAATATGATATAGTATATATATATATATATATATATATATAGGAGGTATGCAAAAAAAACTGCATCATTTGCGATATGGTACTGAAAGCAATAAGTAGACAGCATATAATCTCCATGAACTGTTCTAAATATTAGGATTTGATTTAAGAGACATTTACATGGAGGTCTTCTACTGCCTACTTATCGCTTTCAGTACCAAATGGTGAATGGAGGATTTGATGCAAGTATTTTACATATATATATATATATATATATATATATATATATATATATATATATATATATATATATATATTAGATTTTCTATAGTACCGTGGGTGAGATAGATGGCTAGATAGATAGATAGATAGATAGATAGATAGATAGATAGATAGATAGATAGATAGATAGATAGATAGATAGATAGATAGATAGATAGACGTTTGTTGCATTTCGTTACAAGACACAAAAAGTCATGAACCCACCTTGGTTCCTGATACTTTGCTGGTTCTCAAGGCAGTTGGACAAGTAAGGGGCATTGGAGTACATCCTCGGCTGCCCAGTGGATGCCTGGCTTGGAGGGGGTGCACTAAATGGCCCATACCTGCAGGCTCCAGCAGCTGTGCCAGTGAACTGCCCAGAGAAGTGGACAGTAAAGGCGCTGAGACATTGATCCTCATGAAGATCCGGGTTCCAGGTGGGTTCTTGCTTGATAAAAGAGTGTGGAGTTAGGGAACTATATGGGGCACCTGGGGGAAAGTCCAGAACTGGTGCCCATTGCCCACTGCTGCTAACTGGCATGCTACAGTTACTGTTCCCGGAGAGAGAAGAGACAGGGGGTAGCAGGGTATTCATGTCCCTCACATCAGACCCCATCTGAATACTACAGGGACTGATGCTGGACTCCAAGATGACAGAAGATCACTGCTGGGATGATGGTGTCCACTCAATAGTCCAGCTCAAATCCAACAGCAATGTGTGTAGAGCATTCCCTAAGAGATCACTATGAGCAGAGTCCCGCAGGAGCTGTGTAGTGTGGGAGCTGCCTCTCCAAGTGTCTCCTACTTGCCAGGTTCCTAATGCTCTAATAGGGGCTTCTCCTCACTGGGAGGTGGAGTCCCATCTCCATTCATACACATCCCCTGGTATCCACATCACAGGCTTCTATCACTGCTCTCCTGAATTAAGCCAGACCCCAGACATAGAGCAGAAGGGGGAAAGCATATACCACAGTGATACAAAATGCAAGTGATGCATGTATGTCATAGATGACCTACAAAAATAACAGGACTGGGCTGTGCTGCAAGGAGGCTCCTGGAATGTATTGGAAATTGTAAGTATTTAGTAAGAATGGAATGATATTAACTTTTCTGCAAAACGTAAATATATGTAAATAGATAATAGGCGATAGATAATATTTATATAGATAGAGAGGGGAGAGTTATATGAAAGAACAATAGATAGATCGATGGATAGATAGATAGATGGATAGATAGATAGATAGATAGATAGATAGATAGATTTGTGTGTAGGTATATGAGTGTGTTTGTATTATTACTGTAATTATTATTTAGAAGGAATGAATATTATAACAGATAATGATCTATCTGTGTAGAGATCAGCTTTGCTTCAGCATCAACAGACAAGATGCTCCCAGGAGATAGGGATCTGTCAGCTATCAATTAGCCAGAGTGGCATGTCCTTACTTTCACATTATAAGATAATGAACTTTCACCTTCCCTCTATCATTTCTTAGTGTCACTTGTTGCTGCACTTTCACACGCTCCTGGGGGTTCTGTGCACCCAGTAATTCAGCAGCTCCGGCCACTATCACTGCCTAACATCATCAGATGGGACAGGAGCAACAAGTGACCCCTCAACTATGTATCTTACCGTGAAAACTAAGACATAAATGAATGTATTTAATTCCTTAGTAATTAATAAAATATTACCAAACAAAACAAAATCCTGCACAAGACCATTGCAACAATTTTACCGGGTTTCTTTTTCATTTGTTTCCAATTGTATTGTTCTGCATATTCTTCATCTACATGGTTATTGCCTTCGGCTGTATTACATACCGTATGCACACAGTCGGAAATGCTAAAATATCACTTTACAAAAATGTACGATCTATTACTAAATGGGAAATTATTGACAAAAAATATTCCTTTCATTCCTTCACAGGATGCAAAGATAGAAAGCGGTCCGTGCTCCAAGGCGGCTGTTTAAATAGACATACATTACATATCATAGAATGAAATATATGTACGTACATTACATATCATAGAATTAAATATATGTACATACATTACATATCATAGAATTAAATATATGTACGTACATTACATATCATAGAATTAAATATATGTACATACATCACATATCATAGAATTAAATATATGTACGTACATTACATATCATAGAATGAAATATATGTACATACATTACATATCATAGAATTAAATATAGGTACGTACATTACATATCATAGAATTAAATATATGTACGTACATTACATATCATAGAATGAAATATATGTACATACATCACATATCATAGAATTAAATATAGGTACGTACATTACATATCATAGAATTAAATATATGTACATACATTACATATCATAGAATTAAATATATGTACATACATTACATATCATAGAATTAAATACATATGGACATATATGATACAATTGTTTACACTATAATGTTTACTCAGAACCCATCATTGCAAATATACAATTAGACAACTCTTAAAGCACTAGCAATCTATGATGAAAATCCTATTTGATTTGCACGGATACATTATTAATATTATTATCAGTCGTTGTTTAAGAAACTTCTTATTGATTTTATTACACATTTTTATGACTGATTGTTGAGATCATTTTTTTCATAAAACGAGCAGAGTTGAAAAAATTAAATAAAAACGCTTGTAAGAATTGTAATTTTATTTTATACCAAATGTAAGTATTAATAAGGATTTATGTTTGTAAATTGGAGAACAGAGTCATATGCTAGGATACTGGTACTCTAAACTGGTAAAGAGAGTATTTATAATATCACATAGCTACCAATCATCCACCTATTATCTATTATGCATCTCTCCTATCTATCTATCTATCTATCTATCTCTATATGTTCGTTTTTTCTGTCTTTCTCTCTTTCATCTTTATATGTGTTGTTTCTTTGCTTCTATTCCCCTATTTTTCATCTATCTATCTATCTATCTATCTATCTATCTATCTATCTATCTATCTATCTATCTATCTATCTATCTATCTATCCAATATCTTCTCTTTCTCTGTCCTATCCATCCTGTGTTTTCCACATGCTACTAGAAAATCTCTTACAAAAAGGCAATTAGTAGAAGCTCTGGCTGTCTATGTAATTGGGTGGGTTTCTCCCTATGCCCCCTCCTCCCTCACATATAAGTCTATGAGGCTTTTGGTCAGTAATCAATGAATAGTATAATAAAGGATTGTAGTGGAGTCAATTTGCCGGTCAATTAAGCCGCTCCTGCCATTGGGAAGCCCGTGCAATGATTTAATATCCAGCAGGGGAATTATAGCCGCCCTGTGTTAATTGGCAGACACCTTTGCCTCCATTTCCTCGTATTGAAAAGCACTACAAGGTTACCGGACCAAAAATAGAGCAGTTATTGTAGCAGAGCTATTTTCTGTTCGGGCAAGACAGTCAAGGTCAGTAAGGACTAAATAACATCTTCATTCACAGGTTTGGGGATCACTGGGGAGTAGGGAAGAAGTCCCGACAATACTATATAGTGCGTCTTATGGAGTGCAAATATCGCCAGATCTGTGGTTGCTACTGTCTACACTGTCCAACGAGTCTATGTACCCATGCAAATCTGAGTGGGAGGCATGCATAGATATACAGAACTAACTATATGTGAAGACAAAAAGACCCTCTAGAGACTGCATATGATAATGGAAGTAGACCTGGCAAAAGTTTTATTTATATATATATATATATATATATATATATATATATATATATATATATATATATACACGCACACACGCACACACACACAGTGTAGATAGATAGATACACACATATCACATTGACATATCTGTAAGTATTGGCACTACTTATCACTTCCTGTAGAAGCAGCAATCTATCTGGAACATAATTTACATAATTTCTGCAGGAATCTATTATACTTCTCCTAAGTCGACCACTGATTGGTTGAAGTGTCTTGTCCTCTATCTTTAAGGGCCGAATGAAACGTGAATGAAAAAAGCCGTGATCAAGTCCCAAGCGTCACCCACGTTTCTCGTCAATTCACAGACGTAGCGGCAGCATGTTAGCAAAAATATCTGCCGCAGCGCGGAAATCCCTCAGTCGGCATAAATTCTTGGAATGACTTATAATAGTTAAATAGGGCCAATTGTCTTCTTTTCCCAGCATTGGATGCAGCTAAACTCCCTCCCCCTTCCTTTTCCACCCCCACTCCCATAGAAGTCTATGGGAGCCTCCAGAGTATTTCGGCAATAGATAAGGCAAGACCTTTTTTTCTGCCTGCATATAAAATCAGTCGCCGTTTTCAGTTGCTGATGTCTTATTACTCACAGCGCAACATTTTTACGTAGCTAAAAATTGCTCCTCTGAATGAATACATTGGAAACCAATGCTTTAGATGGTTGCGATTTTTTATTGCAGCCATGTAAAAACGCTTGTGTGAATAAGGCCTAAAAAAGAGGCTCTTCAGCAGCTGTGCTCCAGTTTCTGCAGAATATCAAAGAACACGGGCACCTGGGCTTCTTTTCAAAAAGGATGAGATATTTTCTATCCATCAGTGGTGTGCTCCTAGTATGAATTATAACTAAGGCCTCGGTCAGACAGATCGCGGCTCGCATATGGAAAAATCGCGTGAATGTAGCCAAATGCATGATCCACATTTGCGCATAATTTGCTCGTTCACACGAATTGCGCCTGTAGGAGTCAAGGGGAAATCCTGCGCAAAACGCACCAAAGATAGGTCAGGCCCTATCTTTTCTCGCAGCACGCACCTTAGATATGGGCATTGTAGCCACGCATGTCCTATCTTTTGCAGGTGCGTGTACAGATGAAGTACAGATGAAATACTGATTTACATATGGCTGTCATGTCATCCGTAACACGTTCATCATAGGGATCTGTATTACGGATGTGTTACAATACGCTCATCCAAAACTGGCCTTAGGCTATCTTCACATGTGGCAGAAAAGCTGCAGAATTTCCGCTGCTGGAAACACTGGGGTAATTCTGCAACATTTACAGTACAAGCCATACGGAGGAGATTTCTAAAATCCCCTTTGGCAGTGCAGAATTTTTTTTTGCAACATACTGTGAATTTTATGTCTTTATGCTACGGAATTCAGGTCTTGAAATACAAGGGTTAATTCCTGCAGCAGATCCACAGCAAAAAACGTGCTTAATCCACACCATTTAGGCTTATTTCACACGACCATATGTGTCTTTACACTCGCCGCATCGTGGCCAAAAATCGCGTGAAAGAAGAATAACCATGATTCAATCCCGATCTTCTTCAGCGTTTTCTCGTGCTTTCACACTGGCGGCTATGGTGTATTGGCGAAGAAATACGCTACAGCACAAAAATCCCTCGGTCGGCATAAATTCTCGGAATGAGTATTAATGCTTAAATAGAGGCAGCTGTAATCTTTTCCCCTCTCTTTTTTTCAGCTCCCATAGAAGTCTATGGGAGCCTCCAACGTATCCCGGCAAAAAGATAGGGCAAGACCTACTTTTTCATGCACCGTATAAAATCGGTCGCCATTTTCGGTCCCCGATGTCTTATTTTTTCTGGCACAATTTTTTTACGCGGCTAAAAAATGCTCATCTGAATGAATACATTTTGGATAAATACATTTTTGTGTGTATAAATGCTTATAAAAAATGGGAAGTGTTTCAAGCATTTTCATAGTATTTAATGCCATTTTTTGTATTCTGTAGCTTTTAAAACATGCAATCAAACAAAACCACAGATCAGCGGACTAGCTCCAGAAATTCACTCCCCCTCTGCAAACAGACAAGCCTAACGAGCAAGGTCCTCCACAATCATAAGGCCTCGGTCAGACGAGCGATTTTTTTAGCGCATGAATAGCTCCGCTTAAAAAGTGGCTCTATTAGAACAACTGCTTTCCAATGAAAGCGTTTACATGTATGTTTTTTAGCAGCACTAAAAAAAAAACACACCTGCAAAAGACATGTGAGTACAAATACACCCCTTCACCAATTTTTCTACACGCGATGTGCGATTTTTTTTAGCGCGGCTATTCATGCGCTAAAAAATCGCTTGTCTGACCGAGCCCTTAAAGAGAAAGATCCAGACTTATCGCTGAGTGCCAGTAAGATATCTAGTCTTATTAGAAACGAATAAAAAATGTCAGTACAAGGAACATGAACTCCCATTCTTACGCATTTTGGTAGTTGATTTTAGGACCCTAAGCTGGAATTTTTGGGCCGTGTGCTGTCCATGTATTCCACAGGCAGCGCTAGTAGAAGATAAGTAAGTGCTGGCAGGTGCCGAGTCATGTAGGGATATCAGATATGGTAAGTACAGAATGGCATTTAGTAAAGGTACCTTTACACTGGGCAATTATTGTCCAAATTATGGCTAGAAGCAACAAATTGGGGTGATAATCGTCCCATGTACACGCAGCCGCCGACAGGGCATGGAGTGAGAATTCGCTCACCTGCTGAAGGTGCTTATTTTTCAGCAGAACCAAAAACCAAGCGACTTGTTCTGGGTAAAAATGTTTGAGTGAATATTTATTGTGAATGGAGGCGGGTGAACCAGAACGATCCCGAACCGCTCCACCTCCAATTATTGATCAGCTATCGCTCCTGTGTAAACACAGAAGCTATAGTCGGGTGATAGTCCATGGGACGGCTGTTAGGTGTAAGCAGTAGTGCAGTCAGGTGGTAGTCCGTGGGATGGCTGTTAGGTGTAAGCAGTAGTGCAGTCAGGTGGTAGTCCGTGGGATGGCTGTTAGGTGTAAGCAGTAGTGCAGTCAGGTGGTAGTCCGTGGGATGGCTGTTAGGTGTAAGCAGTAGTGCAGTCAGGTGGTAGTCCGTGGGATGGCTGTTAGGTGTAAGCAATAGTACAGTCAGTTGGTAATCCATGGGATGGCTGTTAGGTGTAAGCAGTAGTCTAGTCAGGTGGTAATCCATGGGATGGCTGTTAGGTGTAAGCAGTAGTCCAGTCAGGCAGTAGTCCATGGAATGGCTGTTAGGTGTAAGCAGTAGTCCAGTCAGGCAGTAGTCCATGGGATGGCTGTTAGGTGTAAGCAGTAGTCCAGTCAGTTGGTAATCCATGGGATGGCTGTTAGGTGTAAGCAATAGTACAGTCAGTTGGTAATCCATGGGATGGCTGGTAGGTGTAAGCAGTAGTCCAGTCAGGTGGTAGTCCATGGGCTGGCTGGTAGGTGTAAGCAGTAGTCCAGTCAGTTGGTAATCCATGGGATGGCTGTTAGGTGTAAGCAATAGTACAGTCAGTTGGTAATCCATGGGATGGCTGGTAGGTGTAAGCAGTAGTCCAGTCAGGCAGTAGTCCATGGGACGGCTGTTAGGTGTAAGCAGTAGTCCAGTCAGGTGGTAGTCCATGGGATGGCTGGTAGGTGTAGGCAGTAGTCCAGTCAGGTGGTAATCCATGGGATGGCTGTTAGGTGTAAGCAGTAGTCCAGTCAGTTGGTAATCCATGGGATGGCTTATAGGTGGAAGCAGCAGTCCAGTCAGGTGGTAGTCCATGGGATGGCTGTTAGGTGTAAGCAGTAATCCAGTCAGGTGGTAGTCCATGGGATGGCTGTTAGGTGCTTATGCGCCAATAGTCATCTCATGTAAATATACCTTTAGATGAACATAGCTAACCATAGACATAAACAGCACACAGACCCATAATAGCCAGTGCTAGCCACATAGTGCTTTCTTCACGAGGACCAGCTGTCCTTATGAAAAAAATGGTTGAAGGTCCTTTGCTCTGCCATTTTCATGGACCAGAGTAGGGCATGTAGTGAATGCGGCTCTATGAAAATCCAGAGGTATCTGTGTGCTCTCCGATGACATTTTTGTCTGCAATTGTCAGACAGCACATGGCCATCTGAATGCAGCCTGACTAATGGCCGGGGTTAAAGTTTCTTATAAGGACATTTTTTATTAATTTCTTATAAAGATCCATTTTTGTATTGAGACTCTGCTGTGACACTGGACTTTTTTTTCTCAAACATGCGCTTTTTGTGTTTTACCAGCTCTATTGAGAAGCCAATGAGAAAAATATGAGCAAGAAAACCCATACCCAGAACATGCTGCATATTGCTAAAAACGTCAATGACAAAAAAAACATCCCCAAACTGGAACAAACTGAAATTGGGGTATAAGTATCATGTTTTATATGTCAGCTTTTTGGAATACCAAAGTCACAATCTTGGCACACATATCAAAATTGTGGCTTTTTGGACCTAGCATTAGGTGGCAAGGCTGCACGTGGCCTGTCATGTTTGCTGAAAATTAATGCCAGAAACTAGTGTAAATTAAAGCTTACATCTGTAATTTATACCGGGAACTGGCATCATTTATAGCTGTCATCTACCCCAGCTTGGAACTTGTGTGGGGTTCAGTCTGTTCAGTCTGGCAGATGGAGGTGCCACCAAATGTGACTAATGCATTAGGGGGAAGAAAGGAAAGGGGTGGAGCAAACCCAATAATGGCAGAGGCTTGAGTCCCAGATAAATATCTAGGATTCAGAAGCCTTAGAGAGGGTTGCAAAAAATAGACAATGGAGGTGCTGCCAACCAGATGTACCCACCAATGATCGGTGAGCTAGATATGTGAGGACCAAAAACTGGTATCTCGGTGCCACTCTACAATAAAGGTCGTAAGACTGTAGAATCTAATAGCTAACTTCACTAGTTATTAAATAAATTAAAGCCCAACATAAGATATGTGTTTCGAGGAGGGGAACCTCTTCATTAGTCAAGCTGGGTAGGACATCACTCTTGGGACTGGAGGGATATGGATCCAGAAATGCGGGTAACCAGTAGCAGAGGGGACCAGGAGAAGTGGAAGACTGTTACATTTCTTGCAATTAGCCCAGTGCAAGTTTACTTAGACTGGCATATGAAGTGCTGGCCTAAGTAATAGGCCTTATAGTTTGTAGCGCATGTTATACTTCACTACGGACGTTAATGTAGCATCTGGCCACGCAAAAAATACCATAAAAAACAGGATGAAAAACCTGGACTGGAAATTATCAAGTGAGTTGTGCCAATTTTCGGACACAAAAAGTAGCAGGTTTTGGTGCACATCTTCTTTGTACTAAAATGTGCTATATTTGTCAAGTTTTCACTTTTCTTGTCACTTTTGAAAAGTGGTGAGGAAAAAGAATGCCTGTAGCATGAGGGGTGGGAAGCTTCCATTGGGCAGACCAATTTGTTACATTTTATCCCAGAAAATGGCTGATAAAGCCAAAGTGTAGATATCAGAAAGACCAAGATGCACCAAACCAACGCCTTCCTGCCCGGAGCAAAATGTAACCTTTTGGAATTCTGTGATTTTTTCCCCCAGTCTAATCCAAAATGTTTGTTCCTTTATTTTCGGACACATGGGGCTTCCTTATTATTTAAAATCGGAGTGCATATTATTAATTAATTTTGTAGGTCCTTTTTTTTTTAGAAAAAATAGATTATAAAAATACATATTCCTAATTTTCTCACATTATGTTTTAACCCTTTCCAATCCACTGTCTGACGTCTAAAGACATTTCTGATTGAAGGCTGTACAGCTCCGATGTCTGAAGACGTCCGGCAGGGTATTCTTACTGTATATTATTGGCCGCTCTGTTGTCGGGGGCCTCTCCAGCATGTCCAATACCATAGTACTGGCTCTAGCCAGCAGGTGGCGCCATTGTATAATGACAGAAAGACAAAAAAACCCTAGGAAACCCTGAATCCAAAATTGGATTGCAAAGGGTTAAGATAGTTTGTTCAATTAATGATATTTCCACCAAAAATGTATCCAGTAATTCTCCCGTGTATAACGACATCACATATATGTATATGGTGTGATGTATGACGTCACAATAAAGTTTCAAATAAAAACCCCATTTTAGCTATAAATCCATCTTTTCCCTTGGCTTTTAGCCAGAGTCTCTGGGTGATAATCGTCCAATTACAAAAACCTTTTAGGTAAAAGTGCAAAAGCAGATGCAGTCGGGGTAGAAGAGAATAAAATAGTTGGCTGGGGGTAATTTTTTAAATGTTTTGCATAACATAAATTCTGCATTACAGGGACGTCTTATTCCATGATTACCTAATGTCCCTGGGGGATTTTACCCAAGTGGTGGTTTTACTGCCCTCCTTCTTTTCTTTCCAGCTACTGAATTTATACCGCTATTTTTTTTATTTTATTTTTTTTAATTTCCACAGAATTTTTTTCCGCTTTTTTAGTTTTATTAGGGATAAAAAGATCAATTTTTTTTAAATGTATAGTTTTTTATTTTTAGGGTTCAGTCAGACAAGCACATTTTTCATGCATGAATAGGCACAAAAAAACGCACAATGCGTGCAGAATAAATTGCGTGGTCGGGTGCATTTGCCTTCACATGTCCTATCTTTTACAGGTGCGAATTTTAAACGCTGTAAAAAAAACAGACATGTGACCGCTTTCATTGGAAAGCGTAGGTTCTAATAGATCAGTTTTTATAACGCGCCGATACATGCGTGAAAAATTCGCTCATCTGACTGCCCTTAAAATGAATATATTAATGCTAAAATAATATACAGGAATGAGTTCCTCATTTTGTTTTGGACACTTTGATGTCATTCGCTTTTTTTTTTAATTTCACACTTTTCCACTATAGCTGGGGCATTCATAGGAGCCTTGGTTACAGGGGAAAACGTCCACCTGTAATGACAGTAATTAATAGCAGAACTGATCTGGGTCTGCTAGGACCCTGCAGCTTTGCTGTGGCAGGGGACACCAGGCAGTCACTTTCTCTATTCACTATATAGCATTCATTGAGCGCCATGTATCTTTCAAGAGAAAAGGCAGAAGCGGTTAAAAACTGCGCTACTTAGCTCCGCCCCCATCTCGTCCCCTCCTATTGCAAATAGTGTCGAGGGGCGGGAGCTCAGTTCCTGCTCCTGGCTCTTCCATCCTCCCCCCCCCCCCCCCCCCCCCCGCAGACAAGGACACCGTATATCGGCTCGGTGTGAAAACCGAGCCGATATACGGTCGTCTAAATAAGCCCTTAAAAAACGTGCCTGTTGTCTTTTGACGCACGATTTTTTTTAGGCACGGCAAAAAATAATTCATATAAAAGAGCCAATAGGAAACCGTTGGTTCTTTTAGACACGATTTTTTGACGCGCCTACTCTGCATTAAAATGACGCTCATGTGAACTAGCCCTTACTCAGCTTCTCCTGCAGTTAATTCTGCCATTTAATGCCCACACTCAGTAATACATCTTGCAAAGCCTTAGGGACGCTGTCATATATGTCTTCAGGCAGGGGTAAAGCCCCTGGAAACTGGAGCCTTGGGAAACTGCCTAGTTTGCCACCCCGTAAAACTAGCCCTGCCTGTAGATCTCCACAGCCTGCAACCTTGTACTTTTGTATGTCTTCAAACTCCTTGATGACATCTAATATTGTTATAATTTACAGTAGGAGAGACGTTTCGCATATTTTACATTACATATGTCATATATTATACCATTCTAATGTTATAGTGTCTTATAACGCATTGCAGGAGGTTTTCTACCACTACAGGTGTTTAGGAGCTGAGCATGTTCGGCCATTGCTGAGGCTTTTAGTTCTACCAAAGCGACTGCTTGCCTATTATCTATCATTTAGGAAATAGACTGAAGGGATTTGTGTTTCCTCTCACAATTGGTGCCGCACTTCTGCCTGCAATCAGCCCTATAAATCTTCCAGGCACCTATAGATATCTGTTCACACCCATAAGTCATAACACAGGGGATCTGTCTCCTCTCAAGTGTGTGCGCCCCATGAGGGATCCTCTTCTTACTATGCTGCTCCCATACATTGGACTGTGTGATACACATTGTTACTGTAGGAGGGACGTGTTTAGAAATAACAATCTGATACATAATAACAAAAAAGAGCTAAAAGTAGTAAAACATCTGGTTATTGTATATTAAGTAACACAATCCACCATCCTGAGGCATAGATGGGCTTTCCTTCACCCAGGGCTAATATCTAGTTCACTGCCTTAAGGGCTCTTTCACACGAGCGTATGCGCAATTGCACGCGACTCGTATTTGCGCTGTAAACGTGTGATGGGCACATTTTACTGCACTTTTTTCACCCGTGGAGCATGTTCATTTGCATGCGGTAGACGCATACGTCCCGATTAGAGATGAGCGAGTATACTCGCTAAGGCACATTACTCAAGCGAGTAGTACCTTAGCCGAGTATCTCCCCGCTCGTCTCTAAAGATTCGGGGGCCGGCGGGGGGCGGGGAGCGGCGGGGGAGAGCGGGGAGGAACGGAGGGGAGATCTCTCTCTCCCTCTCTCCCCCCACTCCCCGCCGCAACTCACCTGTCACCCGCGCCGGCCCCCGAATCTTTAGACAAGTGGGGAGATAATCGGCTAAGGCACTACTCGCTCATCTCTAGTCCCGATTTAAATGGCTATTTAGTCTAATGAGTTCCAGATGAGTTCTTTTCCCCATGGAATTAGGCATCTCCTTGCCCATTGCGTGCGCATTTTCGCTCCCCCATAGATTTCTCTGAGGACCTTTGGTGCGCAAAAGAGCACAAAAGTAGAGCACGCTGCGTTCCTTTCCAAGCACATGAAATGCGCGCACAACCAATTAGGGAATGAAAGTGAACACATTGAAATCAGTTGGTTCTATTCTCAGTGTATGGCATACGTGAATTTTGCGCACGCAAATAAACTCGCGTGGAAGAGCGCTAACCCTGTTTGCAAAGAACCTGGACAAGGCTAAGTGGACCATTGGCACCCTTAACTGGCACCCAACACGCAGATTCTAAATCCACAGCATGCCTACTTATGCGGCAGCAGGTCCACTACGAAAAACATTTAGGTGCCAATTTGATGTCATTTCTGAAGGCTGTCCATTGCGGAATGCCCAAAGAGGTCACACTGTCTGGAAGCAGCCTAAGTCTGCTTTCAGAAAATGGCATTTTTACCCCATATATTCCAGACCGTAATACGGAACCTCAAATGTTCTGGCCATAGATGTTCAGTAAGTAAAGAGGTCAGTAATAATATGTATGCAAATATCCATTTTCATGTGCAAAAACCATTGGCCCATGTTTATTACTCATGAAAATTGCACCAAAATCACTCAAAAGAAGAGAACAAGTGAGAAAAGTGGATGTGGTCAAGCTGCAAATGTGCTTTTCGGGCTTCTTCACATGTATTTGCGCATGCAAAATCTGTGCGTGCTAAACACAGAGGATAGAACCCATTGATTTCAATGGGTTAGTTCTCATAAGCGCGTTTTGCGTGCGTATGGGAAAAAGGAGGACCTGCTCTATTTTCCTGCATTTTTCGCAGCAAATTTCCCATAGAAGTCTATGGGAGGTGCAAAGATACTCAACGGTATGCATGAAACACTGCGCAAAATGCAGGGGAAAGAACACATCTGGAGCTCATTATACTTTAAATAGCCATGAAATCCACGGAAACTGTGTGTCACGTGTGCGTGTGAACTGGCCTTGCATGTTCAAAACGTACAATGCTATGCACAGACATACAAACAACACGCAGATTATGTACCAGTTCAAACCTCATTCATTTACAAATACGCTTCGCTGCGGTTACCATTTTACGCATATGCTCATGTAAAGCTGTCCTTAGGCGTCCTGTAGATGGGCGGTTTTATGTGCGGTTTTACACGCAGAAAATCATTAGGTTTCCACAGGTTCCCTCATGTGGAGCATTTTTGCACCCGCATTTCCATTGGGCGAAAAAATACGCAACATGCTCTATTTTCATGAGGTACAATAAGAGTCTATGGGGGGGTGCAAATGCACACCCATGGGCACTGAATTGCGCGCATAACTGCATGATTTTGCGGTGTTAATTACTAACACTCGTGACTAATTTGGCTGCTGAGTCGGGTGTCTGCTGCGCCGATGTGAAAGAGCCCAGAAGCGCAAAAAAGGATACTTACCTTCACAGAAGATATGATCAGGCTTCTTCAGAGCGCAATTACATCATGTTCACAAGTGCAGTTACATCGCCCTCGTCTGCAGGTTACATATCATGTCATGCTTCTAGGGAACAAGTCAGTCTGATATACAGAATATGGCATCTGATTGATCATGCATTCATTTTTTATGCTGAATCCACATAAAAGAACATTTCTGTAAACCATCATATTTTTATACAATGATTCGCCCGGTCTTGCTGACATGCATTAGCTCAATACTCTGGATTAGAGATGAGCGAGTATACTCGATAATGCAAACTACTCGAGCAAGTAGTGCCTTATGCGGGTACCTGCCCGCTCGTCTCTAAAGATTCGGGTGCCGGCAGGGGGCGGTGAGCGGCGGGGGAGAGCAGGGAGGAACGGAGGGGAGATCTCTCTCTCTCACTCTCTCCCCCCCGCTCCCCCCTGCTCACTCCCGCAACTCACCTGTCACCCGCGCCGGCCCCCGAATCTTTAGAGACGAGAAGGCAGGTACTCGCATAAGGCACTACTTGCTCGAGTAGTTTGCCTTATCGAGTATGCTCGCTCATCTCTACTTTGGATCTGCACTATATAGATCCATGTGGTCATAATGCTGGATTCAGATATTGGAAATAATTAGAGATGAGCGAATATACTTTTATCAAGTAATTACTCGATCGAGCACCGCGATTTTCGAGTACTTCCGTACTCGGGTGAAAAGATTCGGGGGGGGGCGGGCGGAGGCGTGGCGAAGCAGGGGTAGCAGCGGGGAACAGGGGGGAGCCCTCTCCCTCTCCCCCCCCCCCCCCGCTCCTCGCTGCAACCCCCCACTCACCCACGGCCTCTGAATCTTTTCGCCCGAGTACGGAAGTACTCAAAAATCGCGGCGCTTGGGCGAAAAAGGGGCGTGGCCGAGTAGGTTCGCTCATCTCTACAAATGAATCCCTTTTATTTCTAAGGGACGCAAATTGATGCAAAAATAAAGTATTTGATTTGCTTGTATTACTTCAGTCAGGATCCACTTTACTACATTGCTGAGTTGCTCTGTCCAACCAAATCCAAAAGAGATGGAAAAATGGCTGCAAACTGAGATAATTTTATGCACCAGTTCATCAAACACATAAATGAGTAAAAAGTGCTGCAAAAACGTCACCCTAACCAACCTAGATCACAAAGGTTATATGATGATGTGTGCAGCAAGTACAAACAAACACGAATGGTTACCGTGTTTCCCCGAAAATAAGCCAGTGTCTTATATTATTTTTTGTTCAAAAAGGTTTAACTTTTTTACATGCATAGCTGCCTGGACACTATTTAAATTGACTTGTTTAATTAACTGTTAGCAGGGTTTAATTTTGGAGTAGGGCTTATATTTCAAGCATCCTCAAAAAGCCTGAAAAATCATTTTGCATCCTCAAAAATTCTGGAAAATCATGCTAGGTCTTATTTTCAGGGAAACAGGGTATTATGTATACAATTAACTTCATGTATAAAACATGAAATGAATTATTACTGATCTGTAGTAAAGTTTATTCCAATCTGATTGCTATTGTGTAGTGTAATTCCACTAGTATTGGAGCAGGACTTTAGTATAATTTTATTAGCTATATATAGTATTATAGATAATTAAAGATACCTTTAGTTCAGTTTTAAGCCTTAGTCACATGACCATATGCGTTTTTACACTTGCCACTAAAAACCGCCTGAAAGAAGAATAGCCGCGATCAAGTCCCTATCTTAATTAGCATATTATCAACCATTCACATGGGCGGCTGCCGCATGTTGGCAATAAGAAATACACTGCAACATGGAAATCCATCGCACAAATCCTCAGAATGACTCGTAATGCCTAAGTAGAGGCAGATGCAATCTTTTCCCAATGTTGGATGCAGCTAAATTCCCTCCCCTTCCCTTTTTTTTCAGCTCCCATAGAAGCCAATGGGAGCCTCCAGCATATCTTGGCAAAAGATAGGGCAAAAAGATTCGGGGGTGACGGGGGGCGGCGTGGTGGAGCGGGGGGTAGCAGTGGGGAACAGGGGGGAGCTCTCTCTCTCCCCCCCCCCCACTCCCCTCTGCAACCCCCCGCTCACCCCTGGCGCCCCCCGAATCTTTTCGCCCGAGTAGTCAGTTACTCGAAAAAAGCGCTGCTCGAGTGCGAAAACACACCCGAACCGAGTACGCTCGCTCATCTCTATTCATAAACATTTTCCGTTTTTGCGTACAAATTTCTCTTTTGCACAAAAAACTAGGACCTGCTCTATTTTGTTTGCATTTGCGCACCAAAGTTGCCCATAGAAGTTTATTGAAAGTGCACAAATGTGTGCGCAATTCCGTGTATATTATTAGCGTGTTGTTAGTATAGCATTATATTTCCATAGTATTAGGTTATATTTTAACCCTTTCCAATCCACTGTCTGACGTCTGAAGACATTTTGATTGAAGGCTGTACAGCTCCGATGTCGAAAGACGTCTGGCACGGTTCTCTTACTGTATATTCCTTGCTGCTATGTTGTTGGGGGGCCTCTCCAGCATGTCAGATACGGCAGTACCAGCTCTAGGCAGCAGATGGTGCCATTGTATAATGGCAGAAAAAGAAAGCCCCCCAGGAAACCTTGAATCCAAAATTGGATTGCAAAGGGTTAATAGTCTGTTTAATTTACTTGAAAAAAAAGGACGACTGCGGAATTAGCCTCCTGTAAGCCGTAACACATGAATAAACTGGATGCATTAGTAAGATGGGCAGATCGCTCTATAACTGGATCCAGCAGCGCATCACGTACCGTACTTGTGGCTGCTGATAGAATTATAACTGGACGGAAAAATCCGGCTTAGCTTGGCGCTTTATAACGAACGTCATTCTTTCCTTAATGTTCTCTGCAGTTGAATGCAATCAATTTGTTCCTGTTATCAGCATGTCAGGCTGGGGGAGATGCCGACCATAGAGTTCTAAGGGAATACTGACAGAAAGCTGGAATTGGGGCTTTTAGGCTCTAGCCTGCTTACAATAAATAGTTAAGATCTGCATAGTAGGTTGAACAACTTCTCTTGTATTGGCTCTAAAGCGTACGTCATTCTCTTCTCTAACCACAGTGAAAGGGAAATATTTCCCCAAGTTCCTTCACATAATCTACGTATGGTTCATCCGCACACTGCTGACAGGGATGTGACTTAATGATGCTCCCACCATGGATATGCCATAAATGTCTGATGTAGGTGGGACCTGGATCAATCTCCAGAACAGAGATCCCTTCTACACTACAGGGCTCTATCCATTTACTTCTATTGGAGGTATGGAAGCAACCAAGTAAGCATGCCTGACTGTTTCTGTGACTCCCATGGAAGTGACTGGGGTGAGCCTCAAGCATGTACGGCCACTTCTCCATTCATTCTCCACCTGGATGCAGCAGCCAATGGCACAATGTAGCACAGCGGAAGTATAGTGTGAATACGCACCCCGCCCACATCATTTGACACTTCCGGTGCGTCATGCGCTGTACTGCGCATACGCGCTGGCACGTCTAGGGGACTCACACAGCGGATATGTGAAGTGAGCATGGGGTCCTTGGGGGGGCACCGTGATGGACTCCTCTGCGGTATTCCACTTGCGGAGCTCATCACGGCCGTGGGCATGAGCCCTTATCCAGAATGTTTTTTCAATATGCTGACCCTAAAGAACATGCATGTACGTCCTGCAGAGTTCGGGGTTTGTATGGAGCAGGATTGGGATACGATCCGGCTTAATGCGCAGGAGGTACTGGATGACTTTGACAGCTGACAGCTGTCCACAACAGCCACAATCAGTGCTCACGCTGATCGCGGTTGTTAACCCTTTAAATAAAGTCTGGTGGTCCTGAACAGCCGCTACCACCCGCAGCAATTAGATCACGTGGCGTTGTTCAGTTGTTATGGCAGCCCGGGGCCTTCTGAAGGCTCCCAGGAGTGCCATGTATTTCTGTCTTTTAGGACAGACCTGTGGTCTTTCCCAATGTAATGTCAGCAGAAATACCATATACTGCAATACTGAAGTATTCCAGTATATGTTATAGACAATCTCAAGTCAATTAAAAAAAGGAAAAGCAAGTGGTAAATAAAGTTTTTCACTAAAATAAAGAATACTAAAAGTTCACCCCTCCTTTTCTTGTATTTATAATAAAAAAAACAAACAAACATTATTTATCTCCCAAGCAGAACATCAGCAAAAGAACACCAGAGTTGTGCTTTTTTTATCACCCTATCTCCAAGAAAAAATGTAGTAAAAACGTAAATTTGGTATCATTAGAATCATGTTGATCCAAGGAATAAAGTGATCACGTCCTTTTTGCTGCATTGTGTATAATATCTCCCAAAGTTTACAAAATTGCCTTTTTTTTCTATTTCAGTCCGCTTGGAAATATTTTAAAGTTTTTCAGTAAACTATATGGTACATCAAATAGCACCATTGAAAAATACAACTCGTCCCGCAAAAAACAAGCCCTCATATAGCGACGGCGATGACTAAATTAAAGAGCTATGATTTTTGGAACGTGGGAAGGAGAAACCTTTAGGGGGTTAAGATTAGAGATGAGCGAGCGTACTCGGTTCGGGTGTTTTTGCACTTGAGCACCGCTTTTTCCGAGTAACTGACTACTCGGACGAAAAGATCGGGGGGAGCCGGGGGGAAGCGGGGGGTTGCAGAGGGGAGTGGGGGGGGGGGGGGGAGAGAGCTCCCCCCTGTTCCCCAATGCTACCCCCGTTCCCCGGTGCCCCCGAACCTTTTCGTCCGAGTAGTCAGTTACTCGGAAAAAGCGGTGCTCGAGTGCAAAAACACCCGAACCGAGTACGCTCGCTCATCTCTAGTTAAGATAATATGGTAGCTCTACATATCTTCAGTTCTGCCCCAGATACTGTAGCAAACAGTGATATCACCTCGAGCGGTGCTAAACTACAAACACAACTCTTCTACATAGACCAACTCAGCCCAGATACATCTTAGGTGTTTCTTTTGTAGCTCCATGACACCGTGATCAACTCCATTATTTTTCCTGTATGTGCGTCATCCCCGATATAGAGGAACATGTAAGAAAATCCCGTTAACGCTTTACAACTAGAGGGAACATTTCTTTCATTCTGCTTTAATATAACAAAGATAAAGAATCCAACTAGAACACAATAGAACCTGAACTTCATATATTATTCGGAGATCAGAAGGAGTGTGCGCGGAGGGAGCAAGTCTCCCACTGCCCCCTACTTTAAACTTTGGCATATTGTCATCAACATCTGAAGACTGAAGAGTTGGATCCTGTTAGACCCTCTCCACCGGGGGATTTGAATCACTCTCCGCCTGTCTATATTGTACTTCCTCTGTAACCTTACAAGCAATGTACAACTGTAAAAACAGGCAGGAGACCAGCTATCTGTCAGGACGGTGAAGGAACTCAGCAAAGTAATAAATAGTGCCTATGACCTCACGGTGGCCTTTACTAGAACCAAACTATGCAGATACTCCATCCTACGGTGAACGTTATTGGTCTGAGAATTCCAACATGAATCCCGAAAGAAAAATGAAGGTGGATTAATGAACACACAGAGCTCATTATCCAACGCTACATGGTGTGGGCCCAATAGCTGCTGAGCTCTCCAGATCCATCCTATGGTGTCAATGCAAAAAAGTTGGACCTCGTAACACAAAAAGTTAATGTGTTATTAAATGGTAAGGTATGCGCATACCCGTCTCTCACATAAATCATGGCACTGCTAGGGTGGTAGGGTGATTGTGGATGGGCGCTTATGGCACCATTGTCTGCTTCGGATGAATGATGTGTTTTATGTGGAAGGTCCTCCATTATCAGCTTGGCTTCTTTGATGTTCTTTTTTTTTCTGAGGACCTAGAGATAAAGGCAAGAGAAAAAATGATAAAGTTACGGGTGAGGAAAGAAAACAGCACCTTGCATGGAAATAGTCAAGGATGAGAGAGGGATCCTGCCCAGTTTCATACAAATTCCAAGTTGTTTTCAAACTTTAGAAGAAGTTCTTAGAAGTCTATAATTGGTGGGGGTGGGGTGGGGGGGCACATTTTTGTCTTTGAAATAAAACTGGCTTTATAAAGGATATCAAAATTAACCACATCAAACATGCATCGAAGTGAAAGAATGTGTATTTGTTCATTTTATTCAGTATATTAATACATAGGGTTTCAAGAAGTATTTACCCCCTCCAACTTTTTAAAGCGGTCGTTGCCTATGGACAATGGCATTATGTTAGGAGTGGCTCTGGATGATACATAGGGTGTCCCTGGAGAACAGCTGTAATTTGTCAGCAAATCCGGCAACATATGTTCAGATACTCTGTAACTGTGCCACAGGGGAAATAAAGTATTATTAAGCTCCTATTAAAATGATTGGGCTGTACATGGATATGCTGGGTCATCTAGTGCAAGAGCTGTTGTTTGTAACTGTTCTGAATGAGGCAGTTATTAAAATTTCCTGATATTTGAAAATGTGTTTTCTAAGCTAGACTACACCATTACCAATCAATATATATATATATATATATATATATATATATATCCTCTCATTGTTAATATTCATTTAGGGCTCAGTCAGACAAGCGTTTTTTTTCACGGATGTATAGGTCCGTGTAAACGAAATGCAAAATGCATGTATACAAATACACGTGACCAAAGTGGCAGATGCGCTTTTTATTTACACTTGTGCGGTTACACAAAACTAAAATTTGCACATATAGTGCGGCCCTATTGAAAGCAATGGGAGAAAATCGCCGGCCCCTGCTGCGTCTGTGACAGCCGCAGCAGGGGATTCCTTGGATGTAAAACCCCTAGATGTTGTCACATCCAGGGGCTTCACCTTGCTGTCAATGGGGCCGATGGCAGCAACGCTGTCCCTATTGAAAACATAAGGAGAAGATTGCTCTTCTCTGCCCCAGTTGTGACAGCTGTGGCAGGGGATTCCTTCATCCCCGCGGGAGTACTGTCATCACTGAACACTGTGACAGCACTGTCACAGTGTTCATTGATGAGGCGACTCTCCGCAGGAATAAACGAATTCCCTGCCACAGCTGTCACAGGGGATGGGAGAGGGGGGAAGCTTGAAGTATAAGCCCTACCCCGAAAAGAAGTCCCGGCTGCAGGAAAAAAAATTATATATATACTATATATTTATATATACATACATATATATACACACATCACCTAGAAGTGCTCCCTGGGTCCCCGACTCTTCTTCTTCTTCATGTTCTTCTGGCCGGGGATTGGAAAATTCCCGCCTCCTGGAAGCACTGCCTCTGATTGGTCTGTGATTTGGCTGTGATTGGTTAAAGCGTTCAGCCAATCAGAGGCAGCACTTCCAGGAGGCGGGAATTTTTCTTCTAAGTAATGTATTATTATTTTCAATTTTTTTCCTGCAGGTAGGGCTTATTTAAGGGCTTTTACGGTAGGATTTCCTACTGTCAAAATTGCATGGATTTTTGTTTCCTCAAGCAAATTTTAAATGTATGTAAAAACTGGACCATGTGTCGGCTTTCATTGGAAAGCATTGGTTCTAATAGAGCCATTTTAAAATCGTGCCTATACATGCGTTTAAAATTTGCTCGTCTGACTGAAGCCCTTAGAGCGAAATCTTCATTAGATACCTTCATTTAAAAAATATTGCTAGATTTAACATTAGAAGCAGGCTGTGGAATGCTGGTAAAAGTGAAGCAAAATACGCAGAAAAAGGAAATTTAAGAAAAATCCAGCTGCAGTCTGCAAGAGAACTGTGACTTGGCAAAAGAATAAGATTACCAAGTACGAAACCAAGGGCAAATAGGAATGGTTTGATGCCCAGAGCTCAATCTAATTGTGAATTGTTGGGCAGATTTGGAAATGAAAAGTAAAATAGAGCGAAAAGGTGAAATGCTGTAAGAAAACCTGCTGCAGTCCACAAGGAAACTGTGACTTGGAAAAGTATGATTTTCCAGTAAACCAAAGAGACCACTACAGCTGTCAATCGGTACTGTGGGACAGCTCATAGGACAGAGAGGACAGCACTTGAGCAAGACGTCCTGCCTCCAGAACACTTGCAGTTCCTTTCCTGGTTCCTGCAGCCTAGAAAAACATAGAGGTACATGTACATACACCCCTCTCCCCTACCCTTAACTAGCGCTGTCCTCGGTTTTGCATAGGTAGAACTACTTATAGACTTCCTTTAAACAAAATTGCATAGAAGAGCTGTAAATACAAGTTTGAGCAATTTTTAAAAACTTTGTGTTACTGTTTTTTTGATTCATTTTTAGGTAATTTCATGCTGTCTTCTGTGTTTACTTACAGAGATTCTTTCAATATGCCTTCCAAATTTTGCTGGTTTCGCTTGCAATGATCTTCTGTCAGTCATGTGACCTAACACCTCTGTTCTAGTTCACGCACATGTGAATATTACGGCCCTGTACCACCTCCAAGTCATATGAAGACATAATACAACAGCCATAGACTTCTGTGGGATCCTACTCTAACCCCATATGCCTTCAACTTTTGTTTTGCAGTTTCATGCTCCATCCGATGCCAGCGCTCGTCTGAATGTACCTCGTTGTCGGAACAGCCAATAAAACATCAAGCAATAAAGAGTAATATAATCTAAGTAAACAAAAAACTACAAGGCAACCTGAATTTTCATGCAGCCTTAAAGGGGTTTTCTGGGCAGTAACTATTGATGATCTATCTGCAGGATCATTAATAGTTAATCGCCGGGGACCAGCCACATGGGATCCCTGGCGATCACCTGATCACCCAGCCTGCAGTCAGTGCAGCCGGCCAGAATTGCATCATAGGAGACAGAAGTGGAAATCAATGGACACTTAGCAGCTATTACACTTCCGACACTTCCGCTTCCAACATCCGGGAACTGATATAGACATGTAATAGTTACTTAAGTCCCCATTGATTTCAATGGGTGTGAGGCCAGCTAGGGCATATCCGCTCCTGTCTCCTATGTCGCATGTCAGCGGGACGGGTGATCACCGGAGAATCCGTACGGTGGGTCCCTGGGAAAAGGGGATAACCTATCCTGAAAACTAGTCATCAACAGGTTTTACCCAGAAAACCCCTTTACACAAGTGCATTTCTTTTTTTTTTTTTAAAGCACCCATTGAATGTGATGGGCGAATTTGGGTGCGTGAAAACATACTAAAATGGGACATGTTGAAATATTTTAAACACGGACTATCGGCATTTGAAAAAAAAATGCATGTGTGAATGACTGCATTCACTTTAATGTTTCCTAGTAGTATTGAATGAATTGAACCAGTAGAGCCCTGTTTTGGGTAAAAGTTGACAAGTTTGGTTCGGCATGAACCCAAACCAAGCTTATAGCATAGTTCTACCTGAAACAGGGTTCTACCGGTTCGATTCGCTCAACACTAGTCCTGAACACTGGATTATAATGCTGTCTAAGGCCGCCTGCAGATGGCCGGGTCGGATCCCCTGCGAGAAATCTGTCCAACACGCCCCTCTATTTAAGCCCTTAGGCCAAATGTCCACTTGAACGCACGGATTCCACTGCTGAATCCCACAGCGGAATCCATGCGTGCCCGGAGACATGGACATAAAAAAACAATTTCTTTCCGGATTCAGCATGGATCTCCTCCATGCCAGGCGGATCTTCATTCTTCAGCATGTGTCCGGGCGCGCCCGCCGACGCGCCCAATGCATGCACAGTGCCTTTTTTTCTTTTTTGAATCTCCTGCTTTCCCGCGGATCCGCGGCACAGCCACAGTGACAGCTGCGGGAGTGCTGCGGATCGGACGGCTTCCATCGACTTTAATGGAATCCATACCTGCGGGATCCGCAGGAAAATGGAGCATGCCACAATTTCTTCCCGCGCGTGGTTCCGCATACCGGGGGGGGGGGGGGGGGAACCACATCTGCCTGCTTTTAGCTGCTGTGCGGGCGCCCATGTCTCCCCATGGGCGGCTGGATTTATGGATCTCCGCAAATCAAATCCATCCGTGGACATTGGGCCTTAGTCTGTGTAATACACCAGTTTTAGGGGGTTTGGTAACCTTCCGGTTTGGTTCAAACTAATTCAGACTGAACAGAACTTTTTGCAAAAGTTCGGTTAACTGGCTAAACCGAACTTTTCATAAGTTTGCTCATCATTAGTTCCGAGTTCAGTCCAAGTTCTGTCAGTTGACAGAACTTGAATGTTAAAGTCGCCTATGTGAGCAGGCCCCTATAGTATGTGTATCAGAGGCATGTGTGGTACCGAGCCGTAGACTTGTATGCCTATCACATGACCAGGAAAAATTTCATCTCGCACGAAGGTTTCTATTCAGTGTCAGCAAGCAGAGAATTTGAAAACTAGAAGAAATTGATATTTTTTGCACTTTATTCACCATACAAACACTGCTATGGGATTTTTCTTGAATGCCAGTTTTCACATTAGTCTTGAATTATTTGCTATAGGTGACCCTATTGATCGTATTTGCGGGCTCGCAGGGTCGTGTGTCATGCAGTGCTGTGTATTAGCATTCAGTTCTGTAGCATAAAGCCAGGCGGCGGTTTAGACTTCTCCACGTGGATTGATGGGTTCGCCCCCCCACTGTATGCACAAGCTACACTAAATAGATGGCTTTAAATTCCCACCTTAGGAGTCAGAACATTAAGTGGTTATTTGTGGTCCTCTCTATTATTTCACCGTAAATCTCCTAAATTCTGGAACTAATTACACAGAGGATATGTCTCAATTTGTTCTGCATTAATGCCACAGCCGGGGCTACAACCAGAGAGGATTCTCAGCTTCATGAAGTTGATGAACTGAGACTAGCACCGGGCTAAATAACCATCTGGAATTTCAGTCTGAGGTTACAGGGAAGAGCCCTGACCCCGCATTCAACTTTTCTAGGAGAAAAACCAGCCCAGAGCGTACACGCTGCACCTGTAGGACGTCAAGCCAGGCAAACTTATTACTACAGGCTGAGGGCTTAGTCGCACGACCGTACTTGCGTGCAGAAAAATCTTGCGTGTAATACGCATAGAAAAACGCTATCTTTTCTCCTTAGGGAGAGCCCCTAGAAGGTGAGAGAGGAGACTTATAAGGCCATCCAGGCTCCTCTGGGTAATATGCAAATAAGGGAGATGGAACAATATCTCTGCAGCGCCACCTATTGAAAGGTTATTCTGCTAGTCAATGTTAGACTCTTTATACAAGCCTTGTAGCAATTCCCAGTCATTGTTACAAGTAGAGATGAGCGAGTATACTCGCTAAGGCACATTACTCAAGCGAGTAGTGCCTTAGCCGAGTATCTCCCCGCTCGTCTTTAAAGATTCGGGGGCCGGCGGGGGGCGGGGAGCGGCAGGGGAGAGCGGGGAGGAACGGAGGGGAGATCTCTCCCTCTCCTCCCTCTCCCCCCGCTCCCCGCCGCAACTCACCTGTCACCCGCGCCGACCCCCGAATCTTTAGAGACAAGTGGGGAGATACTCGGCTAAGGCACTACTCGCTCGAGTAATGTGCCTTAGCGAGTATACTCACTCATCTCTAGTTACAAGACTTCTTTAAAGAGTCTAACATTGACTTGCAGGAATGCTGCCTTCCTATAGGTGGCGATGCAGAGGTATTGTTCCAGCTCCCATATTTGTATATGCAGAGAATAGAACACATTGATTTCAATGGGTTCATTCTCATTTATATATTTGGGCGCGCAAAGCAATAGGACCTGCTTTATTTTGTTTGCATTTGCATACCAAAGAGTCACATAGGGGTGTATGGGAGGTGTGCAAATGCGCATGCATATACACGCACACCTGCGCACACCAGCACCTTTATTTGATCCCATTTGATCTAGCGGTGCCTGCGCAAATACACACAGGCACGCGCGCAAAGTACCCGCGTTCACTGAGCAAAAAGTTGCGCAGGAGTGAGCGTGTGCACTGAGCTCCCGCCCCCTCTCCACCCCCTTGGCACTATTTGCAATGGGAGGGACAGGGCGGAGCTAAGTCCCGGAAATTATCTCCGCCCGCTTCACCTCCTCTAATGGCAAATAGTGGCGAGGGGTGGGGAGAGGGTGCGAGCTCAGTGCACTGCTCTTGGCTCTTCCAGCCTCCTGCCCCTGCAGAGAGGGATGCCGTATATCGGCCGGCGTGAAAACCTAGCCGATATACGTTCGTCTGAATAAGCCCTTCACGTGAGGAAAAAGTACAATTAAAAATGCCGATGCGTGCAAGAAAGCATCATTCGTTCCGACGAAAACCCTACGCTCATGTGCGCGCAAATCCGCATACCCCCATGTGACGCCGGCCTAAATACTAGAAATAAGAATTAGGTTATTAGAGCATTTAGGATTATTATTAGGAACCAGAAGTTAATGATTTGATACATTTTTGTTACACTAGTACCTACTAAATATATTATCTACATGATCAATGATACAAGTAATAATAGTTATAATATAATTAAACATTCTTTTCTTATATCATTTTTCATTAACTCTTTGAAGACCATCAATTTTTCATTTTTTTCTCTTTTCGTTTTATTCTCCCCGCTATCCAAAAAATTTATAGTTTTTTTTTATTTCTCCATTTTTCATCCATGGCCATATAAGGGCATGTTTTTTTTTTTTTTACTAGACGAGTTTTATTTTTTAATGGTACCTTTTAATGTACCATTAAATATATTGAAAAATTGGGGTGAAATGGCAAAAAAAGAAAACCCGCAACTGACCAATTTTTGGGGAGGTTTTGTTTTTACAGCCTTCATGGTGTAACAAAAATGAAATGGTAACGTTTTTCTATATTTTAGTACAATTACGGCGATCCCAAATTCACAACAGTTTTTTGTGTTGTACTACTTTAACCCCTTAATGCCCAATGATGCACAGTTATGTCATGCAGGTCCGATGTTTATATGGAGGTGAATCAGGAGCCTATCCCACTCCATCCAATTTGGGTGCTGGCTGTTTCTTCTCAAACGCCCACAACGGTTGCGAACAGCAAGCCCCGCTGATTGCGGATGTTAATCCTTTAAATGCTCCAGTCAATACTGACAACGGCATTTGAATGCCCGGATCAGACATCGCAGGATGCCGTTCAGTTGCCATGGCAGCTGGGGGCCTTCTGAAAGCCCCTAGATGCCATAGCAGATTGCCTATCAAGCCATGCCTGTAGCATGCTTTGATAGATTGTCTGTTAGATAGCAGTATAATGTAATATGGTATTAAATCATATTGCAGTAGCAATCAAACCGTCGCAAGTTCATGTCCCCTTATGAGGATTTTTAAAAAATGTAAAAAAATCAAATGTGAAAGTTTTATTAATCATTAAAAAAAATTAAAGGTTTTTTTTTTTTTTTAAATTGAAAACCATCCTCCACCCCTTTTCACATATTTAGAATTTTAAAAAAACATAGTTGGCATTGCGGCATCCACAAGAGTCCAATCTACCAAAGCAATGTATTATTGACACCACACAGTGAATGTCGTCAGAAAAAAAAATACACAATTGCGCTTTTTTTGGTCATTCAGTCTCAAAAAAAAATTTCATAAAAAGCGATCAAAAAGTAATATATATACTGCAGAATGGTACCAAAGCAATAGAAACTACAGGACGTCCTGCAAAAAACGAGTCTTGGCACAACTATGTCGACGAAAAAATAAAAAAGTTATGGCTGTCAGAAGATGGCGGCAGATCATTTTATTTTTTTTTCTATTTCACTTCATTTTTTAAAAAGTTTTTCAGTACATTATACAGTACATTAAACAGCACCATTGGAAATGACAGCAAATAACGAGCCCCCAGACATCTGCGCCTAAAGAGGTCAATAATAGAAAATAATACTAATTATAATAGGACTATAATTAACATTCGATATAATATTTAACATATGACATCATCATTATTTTTTTTATTAATTCTTTATTCATAAGTTTTCATATAACAGAACAAGTAACAATGGTGTATCTTGACAAAAGGCACACGGGCCTGAAGGTACGTCTCAGCAGGAGTAAAGTAACATAGTACACTGGTACAAATAGGGGAAACAAGAGAAATTGGGGACCGGTGATCAGCTGATCATTTAACTTTGTTGGTCATGCATCTCACGTCCTCATGAGATAGGCAGATTCTTCAAGAAAAAACATCTAGGTTGGGGAGAGCTGAGGGAAAGGAAAGAAGGTGTGGGAAGGGGGAAGGGAAGAGGTGGAAAAAATGAGAGCGGGGGGGGGGGGGATGAAATGAGAGAGAGGGATTATGAGAGTGAGGAGAAGAAATGCGTAGAATTGAGCAAAGAGAAATCGATCTTGTGATGAACCAAAAAGTATTCTTGTGGATCTAAGGAAAGTTAATTTAGAGCACTGGGGGACCTAATGATTACACTGGGGAACACAATTTTTGGTGGCTGGGATGTTAGAACTTTTGGGGGGTATTTTGGAGTCATAGATTCTAAAAATGACATCTGTCCATATAAATGTATACATGTACACATATTGTATTTTATCTAATGACCGCCAATCAAAAGCTGAAGGTACAAAGATAAACCGCAAGAAGCCTTGAACACGAATAAACCAAGAGATCCTTCACTGAGATGTCGATGAAACTGCATTTTTGTGATTTCTTGCGATGAGATATTCCTGGACATTCGCACATCAGTAGTCCAACATCATATGTGTATCCCATCGTCCGCAGTACTGTTCTTCCACGGTCCTTATTTCCTGTGATGAGATGTTCCTAGACATTCACGTTGGATGCTCCACCAGTAGTTCGCCACCATATATGTATCCCATCATCCGCAGTACTGTTCTTCCACAGTCCTTATTTCCTGGTGAAATTCTTCCCCCTGTTCATCACTTACATCACCAAGACAATCTGGAATTTGATCCAAAATGACTGCAGGTTCTACAATCTGATGCTCGTGTTACTCCCAAGTGTTCAGAAACAGAAGTGAGCGTATTTTCCACAAGCTAACTGTAGTTTGTGGCTTCAGAGTTCTCAAGGAAATACTTTATAATCATACAAAACAACAACTGCGCGCCTCAAAGTTGTCCACTGAATCCTGGAGACACCGGTCTTTCATGAGTTGCCGGATTTGTGGTCCATCAAATTTACCAGCAAAGCGTCGCCATGCTCATTGCAGGAAATGTTCTACATATATTGCCAAAACACGTTCCATTTCTCTTAAAGGGAATGTCCCGCGCCGAAACGGGTTTTTTTTTTTCAAACCCCCCCCCCCCCCGTTCGGCGCGAGACAACCCCGATGCAGGGGTTAAAAAAGAACACCGCACAGCGCTTACCTGAATCCCCGCGCTCCGGTGACTTCTTACTTACCTGCTGAAGATGGCCGCCGGGATCTTCTCCCTCGGTGGACCGCAGGGCTTCTGTGCGGTCCATTGGCGATTCCAGGCTCCTGATTGGCTGGAATCGGCACGTGACGGGGCAGAGCTACCAGGAGCCGGTCTCCGGCACGAGCGGCCCCATTCAGAAAACAAGAAGACCGGACTGCGCAAGCGCGTCTAATCCGGCGATTAGACGCTGAAAATTAGACGGCTCCATGGACACGAGGACGCCAGCAACGGAACAGGTAAGTGAAAAACTTCTGATAACTTCTGTATGGCTCATAATTAATGCACAATGTACATTACAAAGTGCATTAATATGGCCATACAGAAGTGTACAGACCCACTTGCTTTCGTGGGACAACCCCTTTAAGTGTCCTTACAAATTGTTTCATTAAACCAAGTGTGATGTGCAGTAATAGCAATATATGTATTATATGTCAGACTGCTTTCCTCTACTCGCCCCACCGTCTGCGCTAGTGACCCTCTTCCCTCACTCTTCCTCTGGTCCCTCTCCCCGGTGGTCATCTCCCACCTCACTACTATATTCAATCTTTCTCTGATCTCTGGAATTTTCCCCTCCTCATTCAATCATGCTATCATATCTCACTGCTAAAGAAATCAACTCTTGACTCGACCGATGCTGCCAACTACTGACCCATCTCCAACCTCTCCTTTATCTCCAAACTACTAGAATGCCTGGTTTACTCCCGCCTTATAAGCTATCTCTCAGAAAACTCTCTCCTTGAACCCCTACAGTCTGGCTTCTGCCCCCTACACTCGACCGAAACCACCCTGACAAAATGTCAAACGATCTCTTGATGGTCAAATCGAGAAGTGATTACTCCTTACTGATCCTCCTTGATCTCTCAGCAGCATTTGACACTTTTGACCACAATCTCCTCCTCAGTATGCTTCACTCTATTGGACTAAAGGACACTGTGTATCTCCTGGTTCTCCTCACACCTATCCGACTGCTCCTTCAGTGTCTACTTTGCTGGCTCTACCTCCCCTCCTCTTCCCCTTGCTGTTGGGGTCCTCCAGGGCTCGGTTCTCAAACACCCTCCTTTTCTCCATCTATACAGCCCCTATTGGACAAACCATCAGGAGATTTGGCTTTTAGTACCATCTCTATGCTGATGACACCCAGTTATACACCTCTTCCTGTGACATCACAGCAACATTCCTCCAGAATGCCACTGACTGTCTGACTGCTGTCTCTAACACTATGTCCTCTGTCTTCTTAAAACTGAACCTCTCAAAAACTGACCTTCTCCCGTGTCCGTCCTCTACTAACCGGCCTCATTCTGACATCTCCATCTCAGTGTGTGGTGCCACCATTACTCCTACACAACATGCCCGCTGCCTTGGGGTTATATTAGACTTCGATCTCTCCTTTACCCCCTATATCCAATCTCTCGCCCAAACATGTGAGCTGCACCTCAAGAACATCGCAAGAATTGTTCCTTTTCTCACCGTGGACACGCTAAAAACACTCACTGTTGTCCTCATCCACTCTCGGCTCGATTATTGCAACTCGCTGCTGATAGGCCTCCCCTGTGCCGGACTCTTCCCACCCCAATGCATCCTGAATGCGGCAGCCAGGCTCATCTTCCTGTCCAGCCGCTACTTGGATTCCTCTGCCCTAATATAGAATTCAATTTAAACTCATTACCCTCATCCACATAGCTTTCTACAGCACCGTGCTGCCCTACATTGCTTCCCTCATCTCAATTCACCACCTAGCTCGCACCCTCTGCTCCTCTAATCAGACTGAGCGCCTAAAAATCAGACTGAGCGCCCCTTTAATTCAAACCTGTCATTCCCACCTCCAAGACTTCTCAAAAGCAGCACCAGTCCTCTGGAACGCGCTACCAAATGCTATCCGGGCAATCACTGACACACTAAACTTCAGGCATGCTCTAAAAATGCACCTCTTCAGGGAGGCATACCATATTTGCTAAACCAAATCCCTCTGTACTCCCCCTGATAACATGCTCCCTGTCCTACTGACTGCAATCCCTGCTACTCCTAACCAACCGCCCCCTGCAGTTGTACCGATTCTATACGGCCTGACTATTTGTCTATGTGTATAGCATTCCTCACTCTGCACCTTGCCATACCGTTCACATCTCTAGCCCTTTACCTTCTGTATCACCCCATCACTTGTAGTATGTAAGCTCATTGGAGCAGGACCCTCACCTCTACTGTTTCTATCAATTGATTACTTCATGTAACCGTGATCTTGCATTAGGGATTTAAAATTGCTGCCTGCTGAAAGGGCTGCGTCTGATTGGCTGAGCACTGCGACCAATCAAAGGCAGCACTCAGCTGTCATTCGATTAATGGCTGAGCACTGCCTGTGATTGGCTGAACGCTCAGCCAATCAGACGCAGCCGTTTCAGCAGACGGCAATTTTAAATCCCTGCCTACTGAAAGAACTACATTATAGTGATGGGAACCTAGCAGCTAGACGCGCCCGCGCCCCGACAGCGGCGGAGAGGTAAGTATAGTTTTTTTTAAACTTTTTACTACAACTAGGAATGATTTTCAGGGAAGCGCTTATATTTAAAGCCCTTCCCCAAAAATCACTGCGGGGGGTGCAGGTTTATACTCGAGTTAATACGTTTTTTTTGCGGTAAACGTAGGTGCATTGGCTTATATTCAGGTTGGCTTATACTTGAGTATTTACGGTATATTGTTCTCTAAAAATGGAGTTGGAGCAAGCAATCCAAAAACTGAGCTGTGGACCTTGGAATTTTGTGGGTAGGTATTTACTACCCTCTACTCCTGACAATTGTGCCCTTGCATTGAACTGTGGACCTTCAGTAAGCGTTCTTGAATAAGTGGGGAGGTTCTGGACCACTACCTGGAAGTCTGAGCTGTGGGCTAGTCGAGCCCTGGGAGAACTGCTGATAAGACCAGGGTTGTTGCATAGCTTGTTGCCCCATGTTTGTGTTCTGATCAAGTGGGTGCTCTGTGAAGTTACAGAGACTGTAACGGCTAAGCTCAGTGCCCTGCAAAGAGGCCGTTTCTTGCTCCTTGTAATTGCTAGGCTTAGACTATAACCATCAAGGTCTGTGCTTTACGTACTCTGTAATAATCCCATTTTTATGCATTGTGACTGTCGTTGATATGTTTTGTGCCTCCTGAGAAGTAAAGAATTCTTAGGTAAACTGCAAGTGTCCGAATTCCTTACTACGCCATCCCTCAGTAGAGGCCCGAGGTAGGGGTCACGTCCAACACACAAAAACTGACCTTCTTACATGTCCTGTACATACGATGATCCATGCCAACAAACAGACATAGTTAAAGCGGGAGCAGAGGTCCCTAATGCTTGCGGGCTCGGAGCTTCGAGCAACATCTCTGCCAACAAAACTACTAAACAGAAAACCTAGCAGAAAGTGAGCTCTATCAGAAAATCTTTATTAGAGTTGCTTTTTAATGTTTAAGTAAAATGAAATACACCCTGGGCCTATAAACTTGGCTGAAAACTTGGGCATTAAAATGTTTTTATCTAGGTTGTCATAAAGGGGAAATGGGACACGTTACTTTTTTTTTGTTTTTGGCAGCTATTTTAAAAAATAAACAGAAGAAATTGCTCCACTGTCATATAAAATCAACATAAATAAAGTTTTATAAGTTGGCTTCAAGAAGAAGACACCAGGTCACTGACACATACGGTGCTATGAGTAATAACTTAATGACTTGTGGTATCATCCCCGTGGAGATATTTTTATTTTCTGTATCTAAAGAGCATTTTGAGGGATAAGGCTTAGTTTGGGCGATTTTTGTCCCATTTTTTTTCTTTTGTGGATATAGCCATACCATGGCTCGTTTTTGGCATTATATCTTTTTAATGGCGCCATTTTAAAAATACACTCATGCACTGAATAACGTTTTTTTTAAACTCATTTTTTTGAAAACTAAATAAAATTACAACATTTTTGTAGCATTGTGGTACATTCGAAAGCATGGCAAAATTATCGTACAGCTGATAATATTCACAAAGAGGGCAAATTACCCGAGTTTAAAATGTTTAAATGGAGGTAGATAAAATGGGTTTAGGCATCATGTCGGGTTCTAGCCTGAGATTGTGCTTGTTAATGAGGACATCTCTTTCGAACACCAAAATCAAGGATGAGAGTAATTGTGGAGGGTAGGCAATAGTGGGGAACTGCACCATAGAAACCATATCTTGTCAAATGTTCCTGGGCATCTGCGCCCCTTACAAACTATATAGTTATATGGAAAAATGGAAATGACCAATGTCCGCCACATTGACACTGAGAGATTTCTCTGATCCATCCAGTGTAGTGCTATTACTTTCCTAGCCAAGAAAAGTACCTCTCTCAAAAATATTCTAATATGGTGCTGCCAAATTTCGAGGTATGTAGGGACAGGGGTTCCCAAAATTTCTGAGAGTAGGTCCGTGACCTCTCCTCAGAAGCCTCAAATAACTGGACACTCCCAAATCATGTGAGCACTGAATAACTTTTATTAATTTTTTGGTGGGGAGTGATAGAAAAAACATAACAATTCTGTCATTATTTTTTAGTTTAGTTATGACATTCATCATGTGGGATAGAAAACATCTTAACTAGAGATGAGCGAGTATACTCACTAAGGCACATTACTCGAGCGAGTAGTGCCTTAGCCGAGTATCTCCCCGCTCGTCTCTAAAGATTCAGGGGCCGGCGGGGGGCGGGGAGGGGCGAGGGAGAACGGAGGGGAGATCTCTCTCTCCCTCTCTTCCCCCCCGCTCCCTCCTGCTCCCCGCCGCAACTCACCTGTCACCTGCGCCGGCCTCCGAATCTTTAGAGACGAGCAGGGAGATACTCAGCTAAGGCACTACTCGCTTGAGTAATGTGCCATAGCGAGTATACTCGCTCATCTCTAATCTTAACCCTTTCCAATTTTTCTGCCGTCTGCATACAACCCAGCTCTTATTTCTTTTGGGTGGTATAGGGGTTGGTGGATTGCCTAGAATTACCCTACAGTTTTAAAAGAGAAAGACATAAAAAATCAACTCACCTGATGATTTTATTATCAAGTTTAGGTTAACTGAACGGCTTTTGTATATTTTTGTTTTTGTGTGATACCTCTTGAAGCACTCTCCAGGATGAGGTCCAGGCTTTTTTGTTGCATGTCTCACAGTAGAAACTGGTTTCTTTCCTTCCCTCTTTCTCATTTGTTCAAACCATGTAATCCTTTGTGGATTTTTTAATTTTGCATTAGGAAATGCATTGTCCCATTTAGTCTTTCCTCAAGGTCCAAAGATGATGGTCTTTCCCTCTTTCTTGAATTTCTGTTCCTCACATTGCCCACAAGCTGAGGCTTTCCTCCACAAAAGTTATGTCTGTCATTTTTCTCCACTTTTCTTCTTATCTAATGAGTAAAGGATGGAGCTGTTCACAACTGCAACTTCCACCAGCCAGAAGAATATTTTTTTCCACCATTTTTAGGACCTCCTTGTAAATCCGTAACATCCACAGTACTGATGAGTTCTGTCTACTCCTCCCATAAACTTTGTGTATTCCAAAATTACTGTCAGTTTTTCAAATTAAACAGGCTATTTCTTCCTATAACTGTGTTGGAGGGCCAAAGAATGTACTTAGCATTGTCACTAACCTCTTGTCATGGAAGGAGAGTCACATCATTTTCATATCACATTGATTGCCACATAATTGATATTCCTAAAGTTTCTTCTTTTTCAGATCACTTGGAAAATCCTTCCTAGAAGCCATAAGTGTTCCTATTATGTGGATTTTCCTTCCATGCAATTCCCAAGCAAGTTGAGGGCTTGTGTAGAACCTATTAGTGTAGATGTGACCGCCTGAACCACTGGTTTTGCATTCAAAAAATTGTGCCAAATGAATCCCTATTCAAGATATAAATGGCAAATTAGGGCAAATAAGACTTTCTGTTGTTTTCTTACCATAATAGGGAATGTGAGAAAACACATGACCATTTTTATTAATCACAGTGAAAAAAAATTCATAGACCCCACTTTTAGGCTTCTTCAGATTGTAGCATTTGAATTGAATCCTTCCTTTGAAACCTCTCATCTGTAGCCACATTCCATCCCGGTACATAAAGTTATTCGCATTTATTTTCAATGTACTCACTATTATTTTTCACTTTGCTCCCTCAAGTTCGCACACTACCTTGAGCTGCGACTTGAGGAACTAAATGTAGCATCCAAAATATTTGGAGAAAACAGAGAAAAAACATCCTTGAAGAACGTGTAGTAATCGTACTGAACCACAGTATAGCGTTATCATTAAAGATGAGCGAACGTGTCCGTTACGGACACATCCGCACCCGGACACCGGCTTTGCCGAACACTGCAGTGTTCGCGCGTAAAGGTCCGGGTGCCGCCGGGGGGCGGGGAGATGCGCGGCGGCGCGGGCGGCAGTAGCAGGGAACAGGGGGGAGCCCTCTCTCTCTCCCTCTCCCCCCCACTCCCCGCCACACCCCCCCGCGCTGCCACGGCTGCCCCCGAACTTTTTCGCCCGAACACTGAAGTGTTCGCAAAGTTCGGTGTTCGGGCGAAAAAGGGGCGGGGCCGAACGTGTTCGCTCATCTCTAGTTATCATGTCATTTTGGCCACAGTATGTATACTGTTAAAAGAAGCCCCACCCCACCCAAAGATGGTGGAATTGTGTTTTCCAATTAATTCTCCTTTGAAATTTTTTAATGTTTTTTAAACAGTACCTCATATGGTAATTTCAATAGTACCATTGAAATATACAACTCGTCCTGCAAAAAAACAAGCCCTCATACAGCGACGTTGATGGGCAAATAAAAAAAGAGGAAAAAAAAGAAAATGAAAATGAAAAAAAAGGGGCAGTCCTTAAGGGGTTAAAGAGATTATCCCAAAATTGAATTTTATCTATAAAATAGGTCACAGGTGTCAAACACAAGGCCCGCGGCAAGCTGACGGCTGCTCACCACTCTAGTGATTACCAGCTGGAGTGCCGCAGCTCCCCGCTGGTAATCGCGCTGTTACTGCTGATCCCGACGCTCACACTCACGTCAGTGTGCAGCCAGGATCCTCCTCCCCTGAGTCCCCTGCTCTTCAGTTCCGCAGGAGAGGACTCAGGGAGGAAGCGTGCCGGGCGCACACACTGACGTCAGTGTTCACCCAGGGATCAATGCGAGCAGAGGGGGAGCAGCGCTGACAGCAGGGAGGAGGTAAGTATATGGGTTGGGGGGTTGGGGACATTTATTACTGGGGGGGTTAATGGTGGCTGCTTAGGGTGGGGGTTAATGATGGCTGCTGGGGGGAGGTAATGGTGGCTGCTGGGGGGGTTAATGGAGGCTGCTGCTAGGGGGGTAATGTGGGGGTTAATGGTGGGTGCTGCTGGGGGGGTATTGTGGGGGTTAATGGTGGCTGCTGCTGGGGGGGTAATGGTGGCTGCTGCTGGGGGGATAATGGTGGCTGCTGCTGGGGGGGGTGTAATATTGCTGCTTGGGGGAGGGGGTTAATATTGCTGCTGCTGGGGAGAGTGGGTTAATATTGCTGCTGCTGGGGGGGGGATAATATTGCTGTGGGGTTATTACTACTGAGGGGGGTTAATATTACTGTGGGGGTCACTATTACTACTGGGGCCACTGTGGGGGTTGCTATTACTAGTGGAGCCACTGTGGGGTCGCTATTACTACTGGGGGCCACTGTGGGGTACCCTGTTACTACTGGGGCCACTGTGGGGTACCCTGTTACTACTGGGGCGGGCCACTGTGGGGTAGCTTGTTACTACTGGGGGCACTGTGGGGGTTGCTATCACTAATTGGTCTACTGTGTCTACTGTGGGGGTCAATATTTTACTGAGGCCACTATGAGATTCACTATTACTACTGCAACCACTATAAGGATCACTACTACTACTGCAACCACTATAGGGGTCACTATTAGGGCTCGTTCACAAGGGCGTAATCTTATTTTGGTCGCACAAATACGCTGCGTATTTGCGCAATCAAAAATCGCTTATGCCTGCATATTTAGGCACGCAAAAAAGAACACAGATGGGCCCACTGAGATGGTGCACAAATATGCAGTGCGTAGATAGGTTTCCTGCACATTCACCACGTATTTGCACGGCTCATTCACTTCAATGGCCTATCGGGGTACATAGTACGCAACAAAATAGGTCCTGCTGTGTGAAAATATACATCATGTGAATGACTCATTGACATCAATGGCTTCTATTCACTGCATATTATGTACGCAAACATGCTTGTGTGAACAGGCCCTTACTGTACAGCCTTACAATCGGCCCTTTGAAGGCAAACATAAGCCTGATGTTGTGGCCCTCGGTGAAAATGAGTTTGACACCCCTGGAATAGGTGATAAAAGTCTGATCGGCAGGGGTTTCACCACTAAGTCACCCACAGAGGAACGGAGGGGAGATCTCTCTCTCCCCCTCTCCCCACCACACCTCACCTGTCACCCCCGCCGGCCCCCGAATCTTTAGAGACGAGCGGGGAGATACTCGGCTAAGGCACTACTCGCTCGAGGAATGTGCCTTAGCGAGTATACTCACTCATCTCTAATGAGTACTGATGTTACCATTTGTGACTGTCTTAACATACACAGTATAAAGTGTCCATAATTTAGATGAGAGTTTCCCGCATTTTACATTGTTTACGTTTTTCTTTCCTTTTTTATTTTCGGACTCTTTCATCTCTCCATTTTCCATATTTAAAATTACGAAAGGAAAAAAAAAAGCCAACTTAAAAAAAAAACTTTTTTGGGTGCCACAATAAAAAGGTGAAAGTGAAATATATGTTTAAAAACATGTGAAAGTATCCTTACCCATTGAGTTATGGCTTGGAATTTTCCCTCTAAGGCGATGATATATGTACATACGTGAGATCCCGCTGATATCATTTGTCATGTTCAGCCTTCGTTCCATCTATTATTTATCACAAGATGCATTTTGTATCTCCCTGCAAACTGCCATCTGGGTAGAATTATAGTATTTCTCGATTCTAAAAACATTATCATTAATCAAGAGGAATTCTCTCCTTTGGACCACATAAAGCGCAGTAGGTGATTTCTGATGTAAATTTGGACCTTTCTCATCTCTTTCCCCCCACAAATCCCAGAGATTTATATCATTCAAATTGTCTGCAGTTTCTGTCCTTTTCTTCTTGGCTGCTGGTCAGGTGTGTAAGAGGCTCCAAAATTTAAATAAAAGCGAAATAACATAAAGTTAGTAAAATATCAGATAAGTTTACTTTCAACCTTTTTTAAAAAAAAATCATTTTTTTTGTTTTTAGGAATTTGTTTTTACAAATTCTATTTCTTCGGCACGGCTCAACTGCTATTCCTTTGGGGAATTCCTTTCCCTTTCATTTAGGGAATGGGAAATAGCTAAATTATGGTAAATTATGGGTGACATGCTTTATAGAACGCCAAAGAAAAAGGAAAATGCTGCAACCACCTAAGTTTAACTCTTTCCAATCCACTGTCTGACATCTAAAGACATTATGATTTAAGGCTGTACAGCTTTGATGTTGGAAGACACCCGTTGGGGTTCTCTTACTGTATATTGCCAGCCTCTCTGCTGTCGGAGTCTATCCAACATGTCACCTCATGCAGTACTGGCTTTAGCCAGCAGATAGCACCGTTGTATAACGGCAGAAAAAGAGTAAGCCCCCTAGGAAAACCAGAATACAAATTGGATTGGAAAGGGTTAAAAGGGTTTTCCAAATAATAAGTACACTTGTGGCAGTGGAGCCATGAATCACGTATATAAAAAAAGCAACAATACTTATCTCTCCGCCACTCAAGTTCTCCAGTCTTTTGTTTTCTTTGGCCGTAGCAGTCACATAGTTGTTTACCTATGTGACCGCTGAAGCCAGTAGGAGGTCTGACTGGGATGTCATTAGTGATGTCCCATAAACCTGCTGGGCCTTCTGCATTAGAAGCCTAAGAGACAAATTTACGGAACGTTACCAGGCCAGAAGACCTGATGATATCACTTGTCAGATGCCATGGTGTCATGGTGAGTAACAGAGCGTAACTTGAAGCTTCCGGGCCCCAATGCAAAACCTGTAACGGAGCCCCCAACTATAATACTTTACTCATAGTACTGGGTTCCCTATATGGAGAAGAGAGGCCTTATGGGCCCCCTCAGGCTCCTGGGCCCGGGTGCAACCGCATCCCCTGCATCCTCTATAGTTACGCCCCTGACCTGATGATATCACTTGTCAGATGCCATGGTGTCATGGTGAGTACATTGTTGAAATGTAGTTTTAAAATGTAAGTTTGATAAACCCTTTAACTTTTATACAGCTTGTGAGATCAAGACAATCCCTTTTTACATTAAAGAATACATTAAAGGCATTTCCCAGTGCTAAACCACTGCTGACCTATTCTCAAGGTGATCAATAGTTGATTGCAGGCGTCCCCCACCCAGAACAACCACCAATCAGTGGCTCTCTGAGCTGTGCAGAGGCAATTTGCTGCCGGAAACGCAAAACGCTGTGCACATTGCAGTGCCCCGGGATCAGGGGTGCCCCTTCTAGCAGGAGAGTACTCTGCCTCATGCAGCACCCCTTCCCTACTGAAGGGGTGCAGCAATTTGCAGAGCTACTGCCTACCTATGCTTAGCAGGCCTCTGATGCGCTATGGTAGAATTTTAAGTTAATATCTGCGCTTTTAGGATGTGGAAACAATTAACAGCGGCGATGCTGGTAGCCATGCTGGGCTTCCTACACCGCTGCCCCGCGTCTTATATGTGACGCAGGTAGTGCGATGATGTCATCTCATTGACTGTGTTGTTCCACAGGATGTGGGAGAGAAGAAGCATGGTTGGAAAGAGGGTACAGTGGGGAGGTGAGTGATCTTATTATGTGGCAGTATGGCTACAACAAGGGACAGTATAGTTACTATGGAAGACAGCATGGCTAATACTAAAGGTGACATTATGTCTACTACAGAGAATAGTATGGCTGTTACTAAAGGGAACAGTATGGCTACTATGGGGGACAATATGACTTTTACAGAAGACATTATGTGTACTAGAGGGGAGATTATGGCTATTACTACCGAAAGGGGACATCATGAGTATTTGTTACTACAGGGCACAGTATAGCTATTTACTACTACTACAGAGGACAGTATTGCTAATACTAAAGGGAACTTTATGGCTACTACAGAGGACAGTAGGGCTGTTATCAGGGGCATATCTAAAGGCTCCCGGGCCCAGGTGCAAAAGTTCAGCTTGGGCCCCTCATACCATACCCATACCCATACCTAAACCGCACTGCATACAGCTGCAAAACAAATGTACATACATGATCTGGCCCCTTGGCATACGCTTTCCAAACATGACTCATTTTCTGGACTACGTGAAAATTTGTTTGTAGCCCCTTAGGCCGTGTTCATGTTTTTTGTGGTATTTTTGAACCACAATTAAAAAAACCATATTAGGAAAACTGCATGCGGCATTCAAAAGCCACATACATTATTAAAAAACTGCATAGACTATTTGATGCGTTAAATTGTGTGTAAAGTGTGTAATCAAATGGTATCATATCTACAAGATTACTTGGTTTCTCTTGCTGAGAACAATCACAAGTGTGCAGTTATATACAGGAGATACCCAGGTTATACCAGCATGGTCTATCACTATCTATATGGTCGATATTACTATATAAATGGAGATACATCACCTGTGTACAGTGATATTGATTAAGCTGGTGTAAGGCCATTTTCAAATCTGCATCGGAATCTGTTCGGAGGTTTCGTCACAGATCCGGCTTAAAATAGTCAATGTAGTCTGTCTGGCGCTATGGGGCATAAAAGCGAAATCCCCAATGCAGGTGTGAAACCACCCTAGGGGCTCATGCTCACAGCCGTATGTACAAAATGCCGTGGGTCCCCCCATAGCGTTTCACACATTTCCAGCCATACACACTGCCGACAGAGACCGCATATGGCACTGTGCATGCCTGCAAATGACACGCTCACGGACATGCGCAGTGTGATTCGTTATTTATTCGAATTCCCCGTTTTGTTCACAGCGGGGATGCATATGGAAATGATGCTTGTTCTACCCCCTCACTCTCCACCACACAGAATGACCCCTATGGTTCTCTTCTCTTCCATCATACATTGTGCCCCTTGTGGTGCACCCCTTCCCCCACATCACACAGGGTGCCCCTTAGGGTATGTTTCCAAAAAGTGGAAAATGGCTCTTGTTGTTCGCAGCGCACGATCCGCGCAAAATTCTGCGTCTAAACCATAACAGAAAATTGGAAGGGTGAAACCTGCTGCCGATCCACATCCCAACCTTCACCAATGGTGCGGATTTTGACTTTTTTTTTGTTGTGGTTTTTACGGAATTTAGTGCGAATTGTCCACTGTGGACAATCTGCAACATTTTCCTCTATTTGGGAACATATCCTTAGTCACTCTGGGTGAGTGACGTGAGCGGCACGGCAGTCAGAGCAAGAAACAGAACACGATGACCATAGGGCAGTGGCCCAGATTGGTACTGCAGTGCAGCCCTCATTGAATTGAACAGGAGTTGCGCCTGCAATAGCAACCCGGGCTGCTGCGCTATGGTCAGCACTTTCTACAGTAACAGCGGCCCAGGGAATCAGCTGATTGGAGATCGCCAGGTACCCAACAATCATCGATATTGAAAAATAAAAAAGTCCTGGAATACCCAGGACTAATAATAGCATAACTAAAGGCCGGCCAGCTGAGTGAAAACCCAACTGACCCCATTATAGTCAATAGGGCTGTTTGGTTCCATCCTGAGACAGAGCTGTTCGTTCACAGGGATTCCCCTTTCCGACCAAGACCAGGAAAGCGGAATCCCGGGCGCAGGTGTGAAACCACCACAATTCTAGAAAATCCCCTGTATAAAAAGCTTCAAACAGCCAATATTTTTTCTTTTCAAATAGGAAGAGCTACAAGTTATGGCATCCAACAATCTATGTATATTTATAGGACCGTCTAAAGAGCACTTGTGGCAGCAACAGTTCTTCATTCCTATAAATGTCTGGCACTTTACCATATAGGATTAAAGCACTTTTGTAAAAATGGGATCATTTCCAAAATACATTATATGAAGAAAAAAAATATGGAAGTAGATGCATTGACTAAGAGCACCAGTGGTACCACCAGCTTCATGAACATTAATTATCCCCTGTCCCTCAACTACAGCAGTACGATTGACCTTGCGGTCCAAGTTAAATGCATTCAGTTCAGTTTTCACTGGGAAATCAAGATTTTCCTGAGGAGAGTATTTGTTTATGCCCTTTCCAGAAAGCAATAAATTAATATTAACCGTAGTGGTATGCACTAAAAGCAGCGATGTGCTAGAAATATGTCCCAATCATAGCAAGAACTTGTATCAATTATTTAAGTAAAACATTTTTAAAGGGGTTCTGACATTAAAAAAAAAAAAATTACTCACCTTGCCTGGCCAGGACCGATCGCCAGGCATGTCCCCTCCAGCTGGCATCTTCTTCTGTGGCTTGTAGAAGTAGAGCAGGAGCGGTCAAAATGACCGCTTCCTTCTCTGCTCCGTCGGTCAGCCACTTCCGAGGTGAACGGACGGGCCGCCCACAGCAAGCACGTCACAAGCAGTGTTTGCTGTTGGCGGCCTGTCCGTTTTGGCTGAACTCCGAGATTCTGTGCGTGCGCAGTGGAGACGCGGCCCGTCCTGGCTCCTGTCAGAGGGCACCTCTCCTCTGCGCATGCGCGCGATCCCGGAGCGGCGCGGCTCGTGGAGGAAGAAGAGGAAGAACAGCGCCTGCCGGGAGATGACCCCCCTGATGACAACAACAACTGAAGACAAGGTAAGTATTAGGTTTTTATGCTTTAACAGCCATTAAATCGTGGGTTCCCCGTGTCCATTAGGCAGACCAGGGAACAATGGCTGCTAAAGCATAAAAACATTATTCATGTCAGTCCCCCTTTTAGGAGGGCTGGCCATGGAAACACTTTAGGAAGGGTATCGTTTCTCCTTAGGGAGATCACCTAGAAGGTGTGAGGAGAATTATAAGGCCATGTATGCTCCTCTGGGAAAATTATGCAAATAGTAAAATGGAACAATGCCTCTACTGCGCCACCTATTGGAAGGTAGCATTCCTGAAAGTCAATGTAAGCCCTTTTAACAAGCCTTGTAACAAAGACTGGGAATATAAGCCAAAACGAGAGTCTTTTCCAGAAGGAAAAGATAAACTATGCATACAGACAGACTGTTTCAGGGTTTTTGCCCCCTATCAGTGTGCAGTAATTTGTAAGTCATAGGCTTATTATCCAGCCAAGCCAGCGAAAAGATTGTCGTCCAAAAAGATTCAAGGGGCGGTGGGGTGGAGCGAGGGGTATTGGGGGGGGAGGAGATCTCTATCTCTCTGTCCCCAAGGCTCCCTCCCGCAACTCCCTGCTCACCCCTGCCACCCCACGAATCTTTTCGGACGAGTAGGCAGTTACTCGAAAAAAGCGATGCTCGTTCGAGTAATTGCTCCAACCGAGCATGCTGCTCATCTCTAACAGTGAAACCTTTCTTGAAGACCAACTCTTTATCTAGAACAGATTTCCAGTAACAGTTTTTCAGTACCATAATTCATTATGTATACTGGTCATCTTCTCTGAGAAGACTACCTCTCTAGAAGACTAATGCGATGTTGGATGGTTATCTTAATGAGGTACATTATTATCAATATTGAAATTGACAAAGTTTCCATTTTTAGGCGTATTTTTTGTTTTGTAGAAGAAGAGCCGAACATCACGTCAGGTGATACGATCATGATGAAATTTTATTTATTCCAAGTAACCCAAAAACACTGGTGAATAGACTCAAAAAATGCTAACTGCTGGTGCCATATGCAAGACCACTTTTTGCTTTCAGTTACTATTCTGGCATTCTTTGAACATGGGCTAAGCCTTTATCTTCATGCCTGATTAAGAGTATCCTTACCCAAAATGTCACATGCAAATTTGAGTCTATTCCCTAGCGGTTTTGAGTTAGTTGGAACAAATAAAAGTTCTGGACTGACTCTCTGTTTCTTCAGTTGATTTGCCCCTGGCCGGCTTAGACTTCTAGTCCACGAATCTGATCCCTGGCTTGTTTACTGGACTTTATTTATTCTTGCTACCCTTGGCACCTCTATTGACCTCATGTTGCCAGTCTCAGCTTGTTGACTACACTGTTGCCTCCATTCTGCAAATACCAACGATCCTAGTTGAGTGGGTTGCCACCAACCTGGGAATTCCCTACTGTTAATCCTACATGTGACAAAGTAGTCTACCCATGTTGAACCTGTACCTACATACCCCATGCTGAGAGTTGTGCAGCCTGAATACATTACAGTATTTTCTGTTATGCTGTGTATATGATGACATATTAAGTATTTTCAAAAAAAGCCTAAATGGTGTAAATATGTTAGTGTGTATATGGTATTTCATCCATTTTTCAACCTCTGATACTGACAGTCCTGACTGAGGATCGCCTAAACAATTGCTATATATTGTATTTATATGTAATATATATGTCCTACAAGCAGCACTATAAATGATATACTGTATGACCACTAATGTTTTTCCAGTTCTTTGCCTGATACCGAGCGATGGATTATTATCGACCGTTTATCAGTTTATTTTCATTACAACGAGACACAACATGAATCTGCTGTGCTCTCAACATTGTATATAATTGTGTCTAGAAGGAACCACTGAGTCTTAAACTCCAAGGTAATTTATGATCATGTAAATTCATGGTTAAGGGGAGCTGAAATTAAAGGGGTTGTCCAGTTACCGGACATTTCAACATTAGCTTGAACTGGCTTAAAATTACAAACAGAGCTGTACTCAACTGCCCTCAGCTACAGGGATCCAATGATGTTGCCCCATTATCTGCCTGGTGATTGTTGTGAAAGATAACGGCAGTGGAAGTCACCTGACCGTTGCAGCCAATCAGAGGCTGTAGCAGCTCCATTTTGAACTCCTGGCCATGATGCTGCAGCCTTTGATTGGTTAAAGTGGTTACCTGCCTTCCGCTGACGTCATCTTTCACAACAATGACCAGGCGGACAGCGGGGCTACATCATTGGATCCCCGTGGTTGAGGACAGCTCTTTTCGATACTTTAAGCCAGTTCAAGCTATTGCTAAAATGTTGCCCGGTAACTGTACAACTTTAGGACAATTCCATAATATGATGTTTATTAAGTATCTTGTTTCCATTAGCCGCGGGAAAGTCCTGAAAACACATCCAGGCAACTGATTGAATTCTTGCTCTTAATATATTCTATGACTTATCTTGTACTTATCCTAAATTTCTGTATTAGAATCTGAACTTTACCAAATCGTACACGGTTCAAAGAACAGCAACATTCATGAGCTGTGTCATAGGTAAAGTCACCCTTTAATGGACAGCTTCACAATATAAAGGTAGAAGTAATGTATATTAAACTTAGTTACTTAGTAAATACATTGCATTGCTTATCCTACACGATCCAGGGTTACAGCCAGTATTATAGTCTAGAGCTGCATTCATCTGTCTGCAGACTTCAGAGCTGAAATCTCCTAGTATTCCTGTTTGCACAAAGGTTATTCAGCATTCTGGGAAAAGCCAACGCTCCCACTGCTTTATAATAGCTCAGCAACAGCAACATAGTAAATAGGAATAGTAAAGGTATATAACTAGAGATGAGCAAACCTACTCGTTTCGAGTAATTACTCGATCGAGCACTGCGATTTTCGAGTACTTCAGTACTCGGGTGAAAAGATTCGGGGGGTGCCGGGGGGCGGGGGGAGGCGTGGTGGCGCGGGGGGTAGCAGCGGGGAACAGGGGGGAGCCCTCTCTCTCTCCCCCCCACTCCCCGCTGCAACCGGCCACTCACCCACGGCGCCCCCCGAATCTTTTCGCCCGAGTACGGAAGTACTCGAAAATCGTGGTGCTCGGGCGAAAAAGGGGAGTGGCCGAGTAGGCTCGCTCATCTCTATATATAACATATCCACTTTCACCGTAGGACTGAATAGTTGGAACGGATGGACTACCATCCAGAAGCAACCTGATTTGTCCAGTATTGTGATGATACGGACCGTAGGTAGCCAACCATTGGGTTCAATAAGATTCAAAGATCCATAAAGTCAGGGGTAATTGTTTGATTCTGGATACAACTAGATATTGATGTAATCAATGACCCCAGCTTTTATCTGTATTCCTTAGCTCAAAATGAAATTTAAATATCACTGGAATCTCCAATAGATAGTTTCCGTCGCTATGATGCGACCTCATCAGGAGCCCTAATGAAGGAGGGATCAGAGAATAGTTTTGTCCCCGTAGCTGATATTTGAGCAATCCTGATAGATGGAAAAAAGTTTTTTTCAAAACCTGATTTACAAAGGTATGGACCTATAACATTCTATGTGATAGAGTAATGAGGACAATGCCTAGAAAAAATGGTTTCGCTAATGTATAGGGATCAAAATATCCACTGTGGTGACCAGTGGATATCCAGTCCAAAATACTATTATAGCCTCAGAAAAATATCCTTGATGAGACTGGGCTAAAGGCAAACCCTATTTTCAGTCAGTCAATACTGCTCAGGTACGGCCCCTGATAAAGCCCTAAGTAGGTGCCCAGAACAAAGTTTGCTATTAGTAGAACCAAATGAAAATGAATAGAGAGCCTAGCATAGTCTCCAGCCCTAATGGTAGCCTTATGAGAGCCCCTCTATCACTACTGATGGACCACATATAGAACGGGTAGACTATGGTTCTCTCTATCACTACTGATGGACCACATATAGAACGGGTAGACTATGGTTCTCTCTATCACTACTGATGGACCACATATAGAACGGGTAGACTATGGTTTTTTAACCACAAGTATATTTTGACTCTCTCTGTGGGGATTTATATTTTAGACGAGTTATCATTAAAAGTTATATTTTAAATAGGAGTCAAACCAGTGAAAACGTTATTGTAATAAAGTGATTCCCCTGCGACTGTGACACTTAGGCAGCCATTTTTGGTGCCTATATAAAGCTATCTTTTGTCTCAGATGTAGCAATATTTATGCAAAAAATGCCCTTATACTCCATACCTCCCCAGGTAAAGCTCCCTCCCATTTATTGCAATGTATGCACTTTGCAACCTTTCTGTAAAACAATATTATGTGTTAATAAGGTAATTTTTTTTAACAAATACTCCAACAGAATTACTTTAATATCAGAAGATTGATTTTCTAATATCTTTGTCATTTGCGAGTCAGTTTTTCGGGCTCAACCAAAACGAATTACAGTGAAATCTCTTTAAAGGGAACCTACTACAATAAACTTTCAGTCCAGTCTGCAAGCAGCATGTTCTAGAGCAGGAGGAGCCCTTCACCCCTGCTTGTTCCAGGCTCAGGAGTCCAGTGGGCGGTCTTATCAGTGGTTGACAATATATTCTGGTGGTGTTTGCGCTCCTAGAAGGAAGAGGGCTTAATATGCAATATATAGAGAAAATGTATGGAAAAGGACTCACCTGGTGTGGGGCCTGTCAGGTGACAGCACACCACACCTATGGTCCAGGTATGCAGTCACAGAGCCAACACAGACATATAATCCCGTCCAAGGAGTGGCAGGGAGAGTATCAGTGGAGAAACCCAGGGTGCTTAGCCTCGGTCGTTAGCAGTTGAGTATCAGTGGAGAAACCCAGGGTGTTTAGCCTCGGTCGTGAGCAGTAGAGTAGTCACAGGGGGAATAAAATGGAAATTAAATTCACAAGGTGACACAAATACTCCCGTGCTACTAAATGCTGTGTGGAGTAGAGTAGCATAGGCACATAAGAACTTACTTCACCAGGGGGACCTAATGATCCAATGGTCCCCCCATTCCTGGTCAGCAGTCAACGTATAATATCAAATGCAATAGATCTATTTTTTCTTTTTTTCAATACCTAAATCCCAGACGGGTAGTCAGGCGAACAAACATAGTATATATAACACAGATACAGGGTCCTGGCAATGCATTTTGAAAAGAGATGAGCGAGTATACTCGGTAAGGCACATTACTCGAGCGAGTAGTGCCTTAGCCGAGTATCTCCCCGCTCGTCTCTAAAGATTCGGGGCCGCCGCAGGTGACAGGTGAGTTGCGGTAGGGAGCGGGGGGGAGTGAGGGAGAGAGAGATCTCCCCTCCGTTCCTCCCCGCCGCTCCCCGCCCCCCGAATCTTTAGAAACAAGCGGGGAGATACTCGGCTAAGGCACTACTCGCTCAAGTAATGTGCCTTAGCGAGTATACTTGCTCATCCCTAATTTTGAAGGATATGACCTTCTTTCTCAAGCATAGTAAAACCTGCTATAAGTGAGGTTTATATAGGTTTATTATATGCTGACTGCTGACCAGGAATGGGGGGACCATTGGATTATTAAGTCCCCCCGGTGAAGTAAGTCGTTATGTGCCTATGCTACTCTACTCCACACAGCATTTAGTAGCGCTGGAGATTTTCCTCACCTTGTGAATTTAATTTCCATTTTATTCACCCTGTGACTATTCTACCTATACTTGGTTGACAGTTTTTTCTCTATCTACAGTCATATAGGGAAGGCTGTCAATCACTGATGAAGACTGTCTACTGTACTCTTAACCTCAGAATGATCAAGGATTTAGATATTAAATGACAAGTTATACTGAAACTTTTCCCATAAACAATATATCAGATGGAACTGAATTTTCAATGTGATGGGTTCCCATTAAGATGACCACCTACAATTATATTCAAAAGTTGACATCTAGAGGGATGGCCTCCTTAGAGAAGATGGATAGTGTACATAATACGTGATGGAACTGAAAATCTGTCACGGAAAATCTGGTCTGGGTGAGAGGGCCGCCTTCTCAAAGAGGTCATTTTCTGGAGAGGCTTCACTGTATTTTTATTTATAGGGTAGTGTTACAAAATAAAGAAACATCATGAAATATTTCAAATTTCCAATTTTTTTTTTTTGCTCCTTGAGGACGGGAAGGGGTGGAGCACAGATTATATAGAGAGATTATTATGGCTATAAATTAATATAGGTATAATATGTTACATTAATGATAAAAAATAATGAATAGAGATGAGTGAACGTACTCGTTTCGAGTAATTATTCAATCGAGCACCGCGATTTTCGAGTACTTCAGTACTTGGGTGAAAAGATTCGGGGGGCGCCGGGGGGCGGGGGGAGGTGTGGCGGAGCAGGGGGTAGCCGCGGGGAACAGGGGGGAGCCCTCTCTCTCTCCCTCTCCCCCCCACTCCCCACTGCAACCCCCCACTCAGCCACGGCGCCCCCCGAATCTTTTCGCCCGAGTACGGAAGTACTCGAAAATCGCGGTGCTCGGTCGAAAAAGGGGCGTGGCCGTGTACGCTCGCTCATCTCTAATAATGAACTAAATATCTATAGCACAGGTTGTCATAAACAATCTCTAATATATGGTATTTGTCGAGAAATTCAGGAGCTTCGCTTGACCGATGGAGCTGGGTGCCATGGATGGTTCTAACAAGCCACACTTTCTTGGTCTAGGTAGTTAGATACATGGTTGAAGTAGCAAATTGAATCTTAGTCCTAGATGAAGGAAAGCCTCACCTTGACTCAGGTGTAGAGATGAGTGAGCATACTCGCTAAGGCAAACTACTCGAGCGAGTAGTGCCTTATGCGAGTACCTGCCCGCTCATCTCTAAAGATTCGGCTGCCGGCGGGGGAGAGCGGTGAGTTGCAGGAGTGAGTAGGGGGCAGCAGGGGGGAGAGAGTGAGAGAGAGATCTCCCCCCCCCCCCCCCCGTTCCTCCCCACTCTCCCCCGCCACTCCCCACTCCCCCACCGGCACCCGAATCTTTAGAGACGAGCGGGCAGATACTTGGCTAAGGCACTACTCGCTCGAGCAGTTTGCCTTAGCGAGTATACTCGCTCATCTCTACTCAGGTGCCATGCTAGATACTGTATATAATGACTGTCAAGGCGAACCCCAGCAGAGTATTCAGACATACAAGATGGAATTTCAGCTGTTGTTGAGAAAGACGCAATGGAAGGAGTTAAATACAAAAGGAAGTCAAACTTTTTCAGTGCTTAAGGAAAGACCTTGTTCTTCCAGATAACATTCCGCACCTATCCTTTCATGTTTCCAGCCAAGAATTTGTTTTCAAAATTCACTTTGGAATTGGCAAAAAAAGAACCTTCCTTTAGTCGGTAAACTATTTATTTCACCGTTCCATAGCTGCATTCTATCACAACGATCTAGACAATTTCCTACTTGATTTCATGGCTAATGGCTAACATTTCATACGATTTCTTTTGACAGGCCCTAAAATAATAAACCGGCAAGACGTCTTATCTCAAGTAGAGGAATATTAAATACAAGATGTCCACCTTTAAAAAAAATTTTTTTATCCTGAAGTCTACCAATTTGACACTGTTGCTTGGCAACCTATAGAGGAGATCCATGTTGTTCAGTTGTGTTCCTATCGGTAATGCTCCTAGTTAATGTGAAGACAGAACGAGAAGTCATATATGAGAGCAGAAAGATGTATGAATCCGTATGACCTAAGAGGACATCACAACAGCTTACTGTTTTTGCATGGAAGTAGAATCCCAGGATTGCAACGTGTGTTTTATTTTTATTTTTTGCTCAATTAATCAAATCTAAACAGGAACTAACAAAAGCAGAGAGTGGGCGCGGGATCATTTATATGTGACCAACAGCAGAGTTCCCATGATAGAAATGAGTTGCATTCTGCAATGATGACACTTATTGTGCTTTATTTAATTTTTTTTTTAAATAAATAGTTTTTCATGAATTTATACAAAACATCTAAATTTACGAAATTATATTTTTTACAAAAAAAACAAAACATTTTAGGTCCCGGAATTATCAGGTTTTTTAAAATTATACTTTGTAGATATTTAATTATAACTTTGTGCAAAATACTAGCCAATGTTAGAGTCACATTTTTGTAAAGAAAATTAAAAAATAGAAAAACCCTGATAGTTTTTGCACAATTTCTGAAACAATTATTTATATCAAGGGTTCTAAAATTTATTTATCCGAATTTAGTATTAGAACATCAAAAATTAAAAGGAAATATCTAATAAACGCTGCTACAAATAAGGAAAATAATATTCATTAAAATTGTTCATTATTATTTAATTTTGCCCATTTACAGAAATATTTGAAATGTATTTTATTTTTAGATATTTTACAGCAAATAAAGAATGAAAATACTAAAGCCTTTAGACTATAATTTTAATTATTCTTACCTTATTAGTAAAAGAAAAATTCCTTTATTCTTTCTTTTTTGATTATCCTTGTGATACATAATAATATTCCTTTTTTTTTAATGATGTATAATCTGAGAAATTCGGCCTTTCTTATCAACCAATTCATTATTCAGAGGCTCCAATGAAAAGAGTTAGAAAGAAAAATATTTTGCTGTTTTTCGGTAATAAGGCATACAGTATGGCTAAATTCTCACAGTTACTGCGTAAAGCAACGTCATGGCAAGAAGAAGGCAATGAGAACCTACAGAAATACGAAGGTCATTTTCTAAATCACTTTTACATGTTATGTAACGAGAGGGGCTGAAAAGTAATGAAAATAAAAGTCATGAATTAGAAACATCGTAGTCAGGAAAAAGAAGAGAAATAATTTTAAAATACTTCATTCATTCATTTATTCATTCAGGTTATCCATATCCAGCAATTACACATTAGGCTAAATTGATAGTTTAACTAACGAGATAAAGGGTGCCATGCCTGCTGCGGCTGTGATAATCATGATCGCATAACGGGGCAAAACAAAATGACTGATTTCAATTGATGTCAGTGGTTTGTTTTCACTATCGAGATTCTTGCCTGTTAATTGTATGGGCGAGAAAAGATAGAACTTGCCCTATCTTTCCCGCAAGTAGTATTAACTACGTGCAAAAAAGAATGGACAGGACTGATCTCCCTGCTATTTTTTTCAAACTGCTGCGGAGTTTGAACGGCCGTCGAAAAAAAAAAACAACCTCGTACCGGCGAGCGTAGTTGCGCATACGGCTGTCTGAAAACGCCCTCAAGCCCAGGTGTCATCTGGCAATGAGTGGTCATCCACATGCAATTAACACGGACAGCAGCAGTGTGTACAAGCATCCTAATCATCCTAAACATTTTTTATTGTGATAAATGTTTGTTCAGAAATCAGCAAAAAATACAATTATTAACATTTCCTGGTTGACATGTTTTTTTTTGGGACCTCAAACCATGACACTAGGCAAACATGAAGCACTTTCTACACAATATAAACCTATACCAGACATCATGGACTATATTGTTTGTGTTTTAAAGGGTATTTCTATATTTACAACCATTTTTATTGCTCCAGTGCAACTAGAATGAAAAAAAGGAAGCAAGTCTTTTTCCGTCTACAGCCCCTATGCAGCCCTATACGTTTCCATGGCTACAGACTTCAAACAAAACCTATGTAGTCTGATCCTACAGTCATAACCCCTTTTATCTGTTCCTTGCTTCTTGCTAACATAGGGGGGATGCTGATGATACAGAACTTTGTAGTATACTTTAAACTTACATTTATTGTAAAATATTAGAGAAAGACCTAGGAAAGCTGGCAGCATGGGCAAGGACATGGTAGATGGACAGATTTTGGATAAATGTCGAATTTTCAGATCTACATTAATAAATGTAAAGTAAGGCACCTAAATGAAATAAAACTGGGGAAGAGAAGAACTGGAGTATTCTGACTACAAGCAAGCTAGGCAGCAATACACAATGTCAAGTTGCTGCTGCAAAAGCAAGTAAGTAATACCCCAAACCCAATGTAATATCACCCCTCTATAAATCACTTATGAAGACCATATCTTGAATATTGGATTTAATTTTGGGCTCCACATTCCAAGAAAGATGTAGGAGAACTGTGGAAGTTTTGAAGGTGTGCGACTAGATTACTAAATGGAATGGAAGATTTCTCTTGTAATGAGGCTGCAAAAAAGACTACTTATAGGTGATCTCATTTACATGTATTAATATATGTGTGGTCAGTATAAATCACTGGCAGATGATTTATTATTCTAGAGGACTGTACAAAGGATGAGGGGACATTTTTATGTGTAAAGGAAAGCCATTTTAGATATCCATATAGGAAGGGGTTCTTTACAGTTAGAGGAGTCAAATTTCCTGTTCCAAGAGGTTGTAACGTGAACAATATACAAGAAGGTAGGCAGAGCATTGTGTAGAATGATCATGGAGAATGAAAGTGCAGATGAGGCGTGTCGGTTTAAAAGGTTGTGCAGGAGGTTCTGCCAGCCTAGTAGCCCTGGTGGGCCCTAGGGCTACCAAGTGTTATTGGCCATGGAAGGTATGCAGAAAAAAAACTAGGGTTGTGGTGATGTTATAGGTACATTAGGGGTTGTTCATCAGTATTTTGCACCTGTGTAATGCTCCTCCATATAGCAATTTGCCTGTTTGTATTCTGAGGGATGTGGTTTCTATACGCGCCCTTCTATTTTGTATCAATATATAAATACATGTGCAGCGATATATGTGCGGCATACACTTCTAGGAACCACCATTAAAGCATGATGACTGCCCTTCTGAGATAAAAACAGTGCAGCATTCGGATGCTCACTTGCCAGTTGTTTTGAGAAAGGTGTACATGACCTCGAAATGCGTCACTTGCTGGCTATAGAGAATAAAGCTACTTTCTTCATTCATCACTTTCTTTATGAGTCCTTTGGTTCATGCCAATCCGGTGAGTTTCGGGGCCAAGGCAATGTGGAGAATATATTGTCACATTCCTCCAAACTCTCCATAGTGCTCCAAGCTCAATGACACGTAGCATTGCCCTGTTAAAAGATGGCACTGTGGTCAGGGAAGACTTCCTGAAGATATGGGTGCAGATGGTCAGCTAACAGGTTTCTGTAGCATTCACCTTGCAAGGATTGTGGTATGACCAACAGTCCTAGGCCAAATGAGGAAAATTCTCCCCAGACCATGACATCACCACTATTGGCCTGTTGAACCCAGACAATGCATCCCTTGGATATGCCATCATGCTGTTTACGCCAGATGCAGACTCAGCCATCTGTATGCTTCAGGGCTCAGTCACACGGGCGTTTTTACATACGTTTTTCCACGCATCAAAAAATTCGCACTTGATAGAACCAATGTTTTTCAATGGCGGCAGTCAAAAGTGTGAAGTTGACATGCGGAAAAAGGCCTGTGGCGAAAATTATAGGACACCGGTTCGCAGAAGGCATGTAACTGCAACAAACCAGTGTTCTATGTATGTGGCAGTGCCAACCCCATTGAGAACATATACTGAAGATTGCTCTGCCACAGCTGTGGCAGACGAGTGTGATGTTCTCCTATTGAATTCAATAGAGTCGGCAATATAGCAAGCTCCATTGAAAGAAATGGGCTGCCAGCAAGCGCTGCAGTGATTTTCGAGGACGGGCTTCAAATATAAGCCCTTCCCTGATAATGAATCTATTGATGTTTTTCCAGGGCCCATGCAAGGTGTTGTTGATGAAGATGCAGAGTCATCAAGGACACCCTTGTTGGTCTTCGGTATTGAACCCCAGTGGATGCAAGGTACACTGTGGGGTCATTTTGGAAATGTGTCCAACTTCCCTGTTGTTGTACTAATGGGTAAGTTGGTTCACTGTGGCACATTGCTATTGAGATACCAGATGTACCAACTGATGCCTGCTTCTAGAATAAACCACACATGCCCTGCCACTGTGTGATCTTCTGTGGGATATCTGTCCATGGTTCAACCAGTCTTGGTACATGCTTGATACGGTGGTTCGGGAACGACCAACAAGTGCCATTGTTTCAGAAATACTGGCATCACACCTCCGGGCACCAAGAAATGCACACGGTAAAGTCATAACATTTATCCATGACTGACAAACAATCAAGTCAGCGCATTATCTGACGGCAGATTGTGACACGGCCATCACATGGTATCGCTTTACTAATCACAAGATATCACGCCCCAGCTGTCCCTAATGAAGCGATCGCTCAGTGTATATAATGGTGATTCATGGTCAAATCCAATGGCAACCTACAAAAACAAGGACTTGCTAATTTGGAGAAGAAAGGCTGATAACTTTGAAATGCCGAAAACATTTTTAATTAGTTTTAATTGGCCAGATGTTTATATTTGCTTTGTCTATAACGTTAAATAGGGTCATGATACTGGGAAAACACTATTTCCCTCAACTATTAACCCTTTCCAATCCATTGTCTGACGTCTAAAGACATTATGATTTAAGGCTGTACAGCTCTGATGTTGGAAGACATCTGTCGGGGTTCTCTTACTGAATATTGCCAGCCTCTCTACTGTCGGAGCCTATCCAGTGTGTCACCTCATGCAGTACTGGCTTCAGCCAGCAGATAGCACCGTTGTATAACGACAGAAAAAGAGTAAGCCCCCTAGGAAAGCCAGGATACAAATTGGATTGGAAAGGGTTAATGCTTTCCTTGCGTGTGCCCTGCAAGGTATCTACAGGATTCCTGACACATTAGCTGACATGTTAGTGACTCCTTAGAACACGGATTAGTGGATTCAGCCATAGTAACAGGCATTGACCTAACAAGTAGCATCTGAAACCGAAACGTGAGTCACGCCGATGATTTATTTTCTGTGTTAGATTTTTTTTTCTTCCTTTTTTGCAAACTCTCAAACTTTTAATTCCTGAGGTGAAGGACGCGGGAGTGGGGGAGTGCAGTATTGTGCTTCTGGATTCAGTACTGAGAGCTCTATCAAGGCCAGATTCAGCTCCTTCACCGGAGAGCTTTCATTTTCTACCAACACCTGCTAGACTTCAGCAAGCTTATATTAAAAGACAAATGTTTGGTCTGCCAAACCAAAACAAGAATTTAATTGTTCCTCGATACGGTCCCTCACTTAGATAAACAGCGCAAAGCCAAGCTCAGAATTCAAGGCAGTTAATGTATATTTTATGAGAAGCACCCTGCAAAGACGGCTTGTGCTCTGCGGTGTAAGGCCTTATTTACACAAGCGTTTTCACACGGGTAAAAAAATTGCGCTCATCTGAAGCGTTGAATTCCAATGTATTCATTCAGAGGATTGATTTTTAGCCCCAATTGCACTGGGAACAATAGGACATCGGTGACCGAAAACAGCCACCCGATTTTATACACAGCCGGAAAAGATAGGTCTTGCCCTATCTTTTGGCCAAGATACACTGGCGACTCCCATTGGCCTCTATCAAAGCTGAAAAAAAAGAGAGGGGGAAGTTTAGTTGCCTCCAACGCTGCAAAAAGATTACAGCTGGCTATTGTTAGCCCTTACAAGGATTTATGCCAACTGAGGGATGTGCTGTATATTTTCACTGGCGTACCTAAAGGGGATGCAGTTGCACCCGGGCCCAGGAGCCTTAGAGGCCTTTAAGGCCTCTCTTCTCCATATAGGAAGCCTGGACTAGGAATAAAGCATTATAGTTGGGAGCCCTGTTACAGGTTTTGCATTGGGGCCCAGGAGCTTCAAGTTACGCTTCTGTGTTAAGGGGGTTAAGAGAAGTTGGGGGGCCCCAAGATAAACTTTTGCACTCAGGCCCCTGAGCCCTTAGTACGCCCCTGGTGTGTACTTTCCCCATGGGTTTCCTTCGAGTTCTCCAGTGTCCTCTTAAAAGGTTGTGGAAAAGCACCTCTGCATGGATATTGTTGGTTGGAACCAAAAAGCAAGTTTGTTATATTGCAGAAATGACACCGTTTAAGGGCAAAAACACAAGGGCGCATGCGCTAATACGCTCGCTGCTATGAAGCATATTAGTGAATTAACCAAGTTTTTTTTTTTTTCGGACTATTCAACCTCCGCGAACATGTCCTATGAAGTTCAGTAAAATATGCCGATACGTGCGCCACAAAGCCTCGTTCATAGCGTAAATTTGTTGTGCTATGGCGTATGCAAAAAAACGCATACGCCCGTATGAAGGAGCCCTAAGATACCGTGTGGTCAGATTAGATTGCGTGTTCTGTAGAGCATGTCAGGAAAAGAGCAGCGTAAGGAACTACCCTAAAGGGTTAAAATGTTACCATAGAGATGGAATAACTATGTGCCAAACATTGCGCCAAAATTATTGCATGTACCAAAATGTGCACCACATTATAGCCCAGTGAAGCTCAGCATGCTCAGAATATGTTTGTTGATTGGCTGGGACGCCCACATAAAAAGGGGAACGCTTTTGCTGTCCCACCGGATAGCGCAGAAAGTGGGACAGTGAGCTACGAGTGCCGCAGCTGGCGTTACATGAGCATATTTGTGTGTGCGATACGCAGAGAATAGAACCCATTGATTTCAATGGCTTCAGTAACACGCACGTATTTTGAAGTGCATTTACGCACCAAAAGCCCCATAGAAGTCAATGAAGATGTGCAAATGTGCGCAAAACACGCTGGGAGATGGGTGACACATTGCATAACTGCGCAGGAAAAAGAAAACATACAAAACTCAATAGTCTTATAAGCCAATCCAATTGTTGCGTTTTTTTTCCCCGCACGCAGATGAACGCAAAAGTACTTAAAAATACACCAATGTGCACACAAAAAAGATTCGCTTATTCTGCAAAAAATGCCGCTCTCAAGCACACGCCAATATACTGCTGAGCCAGAGATTGCCTGCAGCTGCAAAGACAGTCTGTGCTACAACCTGAGGCTGGACTACGACTACAATAGCAGCCCTGCAACACAAATGCCGCCAGCCAACGTACAGCATCACCGCAGGGGCGTAACTATAGAGGATGCAGGGGATGCGGTTGCACCCGGGCCCAGGAGCCTTAGGGGGCCCATAAGGCCTCTCTTCTCCATATTGGGAGCCCAGTACTATGAATAAAGCATTATAGTTGGGGGCCCTATTCCAGGTTTTGCATTGGGGCCCAGGAGCTTCAAGTTACGCCTCTGCATCACCCCCTCCCTAAATATAAAAATGGTGTTCAATATATACTGCGGCAAACTCTGCTGTACAGGCCACTTCACAAATCTCTCCCTTAAAGGAGTATTCCGGGATTTTTTTCTTTTTCGATTGATGACGAACAAGTCAGTGAGGATCCAACACTCCGATCCCCGTCAATCTGCTTTTTCTGGGGCCACTGGCACTGCAGTCAGTGCAGGAAGCAGAAAGCGGTGACCATAGCGCAGTGGCCCGGAGTGGTACTGCAGGTGCAGTCCCTGTCAAATTCAGTGCAATACAAGCCCAAGCCACTAAGATATGGTCGGCACCAGTTGCTTCCTACACTAACCATAATGACAGCGGTCTTAACACATCGCCAGTACTGTCCATATCGCTATCAGACGGAAGTGAAACTCGCCCGTGTGAATACACCCAGGGAAGAATGATGGAGGAACGTCACAACCCATAGGGGGAGAATTATTAAACTGTCCAAAAAAAAACTGTCTTGGTTGCCTGTAGCAACCAATCACAATGAAATAGTAAAATACACAATGCAGGAACAGTTTTTTGGGGGTATTGGGGGCCCAAGAATCCGTTATGAAACTGTAGCACAAGACAGCACCTTTATATAGACTGGTGTGATATAATCAGCCCCTAAAAAAGTTATCAGCTGGGCTCACATACAACTCCCCTCCCCCATAAAATCAGTCCCTCTGGTGGGTAAAACATTTTAGTGGGTCCATGCTGACGCTTTTACTGCTGGACTCACTGGGACGCTGATGCTGCAGGATCCAGCATCTAAAACAAGGAGGATGCTTGGCACCTGGAAGGAGGGAGAGGGAGCTAAAGTTATTAGAGGTCAGGGGAGTCGCGCATTGACAGAATACCTCACTGTGTGTGTCATGGCCACCAAACACAATGTCCTGTGTCTAAATGGGCCTTTAATCTGAGTTGCCAATCTCAGAGACGTGCACAGTTCTTCCAGGGAACAGTTTTCCAGTTTTTGGCTGACTGGTCTTATAACATTAATGATTACGGTAAAATGGCGCTATTCCAGTTTTCACCCCCTGTAAAGAGAAACTTTTGCAAGTAACCTGTTCCTATTACTTGCTGCCAGTTGTGGATCATGTGCTATCTGCCTCCAGCATTATAACACAGCCGTTATGTTTCACCTCTGATAATAAAAACTAATATGAAATGATCTGTATGAAACAGTCCCAAGGCTCGCTGGCCAAAATAAAAACTGCAATTTTTCAAGATTTTTTAAATACAGATAGTGTCATACAAAAACACCCAATTTTTTAAAAATAATTGTATAATGTAAAGCAATTCTTTCCCAATACATCATTAATATATCATTCTACGATGATAACTTTCCTTTAATCAACTAAATGGATCATTGATGGATCCCATTCATATCTATGGAACTTATAGTGATTTGTCTTAATCCGTTCTGCCATGATCAATCTGCTTTTTGGTTCTTTTTCATTATATATACATCTTGCATGTTCTCATTTTAATTTTACTTGACGGTGAAAATCCCTCACTACTAATAGAAATCCCATGCTGTAGATAGCATAGAACAATGCAGTTAGTCTGTCATGATCTGACATGATGAACTCGGAGGACAGGGCTGGGTTCTCTACATGAAAAGAGTGCATAATCATGACATGATGAACTCATCTCACTGCTAAAAGAGATGAAAAGCTGAAAAAAGGATTTTATAGAAAGTGGGGGGTGGAAGAAGTTTCTGGAAAGAGATTTATGGTACGTCTTTGACCAGACTCCTCATTAGAACCTGTCTAGATTCTTCATCCTACATCTTTCAACCTTGTATCCTATGGGACTTACACTAAACATACTAAAGACATGGATGCACCCTATATACAAAACCATTGATGCTCCATCCCAAAAAGTCAACAGGATGCTGCAAGATTTTAAAGTCAACTGAAGTGTAGCAGCCACAGATTTAGCTACGTCCCGTTAAGAATAGCAACTGTGTACAGGGTGTCTCAAAACACCCGTATAGAATGAAAACGGTTTGGCAGATGATGATCCAATTTTGCACACACGCTGCAGGAAAAGAAAACCTGTTAGGACATGTCACCAAAATGACGGCCATTTTGAATGCTGCCATCTTGGATTCAACTTTAATCTTTCCAATGGGAAGGTAGGTGTGTGATATATGAAACTGGCAGAGCATTTCACTAGAAAAACAATGGTGTGCTTCATTCTAACATAAATGTATTCATTCTCATGTCAACACAGTGATTTTCTTATATTACAGGCAACGTGAATGATGGCTTTATATGAAGCAGAACATGTTGAGATCATGTTTATGTCAGGTGAACGAAGCACACGTGTCATCACCAATCAACAGCACCCAATCAGACCTCCCATTACCCAGAGTGCAGTAGCCAAACTTATTTCCAAATTCTGAGAAACAGACTGCACATGGTCGTATTTCGGCCTCGTATAACATATTAGAGTTGTATGGAGCCATAATGAACCACCCATGTGTTTATGGGACCTTGATGTACAATACCTCTGTATACCCCCAATTTCAAGAGAAGGCTGTTTTTGTTAGACTCCATAGAAAGCCAACGCAAAAGAGATTTGACATTCTTGATCAGTATTGATTCTATGGGAGAATAACCCAACAACAGGGAACTGAATGGAGCTCCATATAGTGGCACACTGTGCCTATGGATCCATAGTACAGCGCTTACACCCTAATGCAAATGGCTCTCATAAGCCAGACAGAAAAGTGCTAGGGATTAAGAAAGAATGTAGACGTGACAAGTCAGGAACCCAGGAGCATCCATCTACATACCTATAGATGATAGTCATTGACTGAGAGTATCCCAGAGGCTTAGGGTGGGACTAGTAATTTCACCACAAAGAAAACCACATTGAGGTTCAAGAGAAAATCTGCTTGGTTTGTCATTTATATGAGGAGAAAGCAGGACCTGTGGGCTACCTCAACAACAAGTGCTCAGACTTGATTAGGTTGGTCAAAATCTACATTTGCTTTAATAAAATTGTCTTGATTACATTTTTGTTCAATGCCTTCTACTCAAGGCTACAAGCTCAAATTAAGAGTTTTCAAAATTAAAAGTGGCTAAGGGGCAGGGAATGGGGTAAAATAAAAAGTTAAGTACTATTTACCCATTAAACAGCCCCATTGGTCCAGTGTAGCCACCCCAGTTCCTGCCGGTCTGGTCTTGGATGCTCATGAAGGGGTCACATGCCGATAATCATTCAAATGACTGCTGTAGCCAATCACTGGCTTCATCAGTCATGTGTGCATGAACGGTATGTGATTACTGAGACTAGTGATTGGCTGCAGTGGCCATGTGAATGAGGAACAGCATATGACTGCTATAGGAGGACCAAGAGGGACTGGAGTTACCGCACTGGACCGGTGGGCCATTTAATGAGTGATTATTACTGAGCTTTTTATGTTAGCCCATTCCCTGAGCACAACTGAAGAGATGAGTCCACTAATGCTGACTTCTATGAGTGACAGCACAGAAACAAGTAGCCAGGGGTGTATAAAAATTACATCCCTGGACTCCTCGGAACCTGGTCTATGAGTACCATAACTTAGTTTATGGTGCTCATAGGTGGCGACAAGTTCCTTTTAAAGGAATTATCACACAATCAACTTTTATCCCCCATCCATATAAGTCTGATTAGCAGGAGTCCCACCTCTGGGACCCCCACCGATTCAGAGAACAGGGATCTTGCACTCCCATTTTCTCATAACTGAACCCCTGCAGTGGGGAAGAACTTGAATGGATCAGCTGTTGAACATGCGTTCTGCCACTCCATTTATTTTAATGGATCTGCCAGAGATAGCTGAATACAAGCGCTCAGCTATCTCCGACAGTCCCATAGAGTTGACTGGAATGGCAGTGCGCATGCTTGAGTGCTATTCTATTAAGCTCCTCATCATTACGGTAGAGGGTACAGTGAGGAGAAGACGGGAACACAGGACTCGTGTTCTTGGGATCATCACAGTCCCAGCAGTGAGAACCCCAATGATCAGACTTTTATCAGATGATCGGACTACTGGGACCCCTGGAGATCCCAAGGTCTGGGTGCCCTGAATACTACATGAGAATGGAGCAGTGGATGTCCACGCTCTATTCACTTCTATGGGAAAGAGGAAGATTGTAGAGCAGCTGAATAGAGCATGCATGTAGGGGACTGGAGGCAGCAGGTTCGGGGCTTTCCTGGTTTTCCAAGTTGATGTCTTGACATAGCAGTCGCCATTATTGAACAATGCTTTACTAACTGTAAAACCGGAAAACAGTAACTTGTGACTCAATAATTCAGTCTGTCAATAAAATTCAGCAGTCTGTATAAATGATTGTTAATCAGGTTAATCAGAAGCAACAATAAGTGATACTGAGTTTACCGAACAGTTTTTAGGTCCATCAGCACAGGATATCGGCAACAACTCTGTGCCAGCCAACTGGTGATCAATGTTTCTCCAGCCCACCAGTACAGATTCAGCATCGTCAGAGGGGAGGGAACGGAGGATCCACTGGTCACTAACTTCACTATTTAGCACTTCCCGTAGGACAATTGCCACAGCCTGTAGCACAAACCAGGAGAGACTCCCTTCTTCCTCTGTCCATAGCTTCGATGCCCTCGGCACACTCTGCAAGTCTGCCAATGTCTGTATCACTTTCTCCTGGAGGGAACCATCTATATCAACTATATCTGTGACAATGTTGTAAACCAGGAGAGACTCCTGCTTCAACCTCTGTCCCGCATCAAGCACCTCTCTCAACTGCTTCCTGTCTCTTCTTCTTGCCCAGCTCTGTTCCTCCATTCCTGCCCCCTCTTAAACAGACAGCACCATAATAAAGAGAACACCATCATAATCTCACTATAACGCTCCATTCTCATGGAGTATTCATAGAGCAAAGCTCTCGGTGGTTCCAGTTGTCAGACCCCTAGCAATCCAACATTTATGCCCTATCAGGCAGATAGGAAATAAATGTCATTATTGGGACAACCCTCTTTTAGGGGGAAATTGCAGGTCTTCATAAATCATATACAATAAACTGGGAATACACAAGTTCTATCTCACATTACAATTAAGAGATTCTAGGGGAAAAATATTGCAGAATTTGTTAAATATGATATCTGTTCTTATGGAGCAGCGCTATAAGATTTTCCCATGGGCCTCTTCTTCTAATATTGTCCTCTGGATTGCATCCGTTGACTTGAATTGAGTGTCTCAGAATAATATATTCTGAAGTCTCTGGTGCATTATAAACTCAAATATAGAGAGTTGTACATTTGCTGACTTCAGCGCAGGGCTCTCTCCGTCACTTCTCTGTGGTTGAGTTGTTCTGGATGCTGATGTGCTCCGTATGGTAACATGCTGGACGCCTCAGCTCCTCTGCTGGCTTTAATACTTGTCATAGCTAAGGAGCCGCAGCTGTTTCTACTTAATAGGACAAGAAAAAGAAAAATTCAAGTGAATGAATTAAGGGCTTTTTGATACAAAACTAGGTAAAGAAAACAGAAGCGTTCAAATAGTTTTGGAAAAAATGTCAGCCCGGCAACCACAGTTCTGCTGACTTATTGCCAGGAGATGACTTTAATTTGTAGCAGTTGCTCTTTGGCCTTAAAAACGCATTGATTTACGGAGAAAGATGATGGTATTCTGCTGAGGGCTTTCTTTTATGACCAGGCACTTTTAGCAAAAAATGAGAATACAATATGATGTAGTATACTTAGCGCAGACGAATGCCTCCTTATCATCTTGGAAGAGTCGTGGTGGGTGGAGAGTCTCCTTGCATTTTCTTTACAGGAAAGATCAGTACATTCATCATTCATTAGTGTCTCCATAATAAGAATGGCCCACCAGAGGACCAGAGGATCCTCAGGTAGTCCCAGGCTCTGAAACCATAATGTTTCCCAAAGGTTTACCGAATGACAACCCCATTTGGAGGTGACTTTGGAGTCAATCACTTGGCACTGGGGTCTATTTCTTTTGTATTAGACCTTGGTGATATGTCTTGTGTGTACAATGGGAACAACAAAGATTAGTTCATGGCATCTAGCACATTAGTTTTTATGCTCAATGGTACAATGCCTCTGCACCAAACAGAAAAACGTTGCATGCAGCCTTTCCCTGTCTGGCTATTGACATAGGAGTCATCCAAAAAGTGCCCCAAAATGGCATAATTTGTATCTGGCTCCAATGTGAAAGCACTGGCCAGAGACAACTGATAGATTGGAACCTGGCTTAATTTGCCATTACCATGCAACTAGTTGCTCCCATAGCTGACTAGTTGGAGGGGATCAGCCGACCACACGGCTCAGCCTTGTTACTGAGAAGAGTGTCTGATTGGTTAGCCTCTACTTAAATTCTTTTGGCTTCTGCAGTGTGGTATGGTTGATAGCTCTGATGTGTGTTATATCCAGTATTCCTTGCTCAAGTTCCAAGTATTTAGTTCTAGTCCAGTCTGTCCAGTCACTGTGCTTGCTTCTTGGTTTTCTATTCCAGTCTGTGCTTCTTAGACCGGATTTGCATTGCGGAATCCAGAGCGGGCATCCACCTCCAGATTTCGCAGCAAATACCTGCCATAGCATGCTATGGAAAAGCGTTTTTTTCCTGCCCATGAGCGGAAATCAATTGTGATTTTCCTCTACTGAGGGAAAAACCACAGCATACTCTATTTGAAGGCGGATTCTGAGCAGACGGCTTGCGTTGGCTTTAATGGAAGCCGTCCGACCCACAGCCCTTCTGTAAGCATCATTGCGGAAAGGTCGCGGGATCCAAGTTATTGACTAGCAACGGTGTGGCATTATCTATAATGTGCATGTGCCCAGGCTGGCATATCCGCAGTATAGAAAAGAAGAATCCAGACAGGTACGCAGGCATCACCGACCAGGGACAGGGTCAGATTCTGCTTGCGGATTTCGACCTGGTCGTGTGCAAGCGGCCTTAGTTTCTGCCTTGTCTAATCTTTCCTTGTCTGTTTGTTTTTTCTACCTTTCTACCTGCCTTTGGTCATCTCAGCATTTAATTTTTTTGCCTTCTGTCTAGATGGGAGTGCCCCCACCCCCACCCCCCACTGTTCCCAGGGATAGTGTTTTACACAGCGTCACCCATAGGGACAACTTAGGGCTGTTTAGGGCCAATGTCAGGAAAAGTTTAGAGAAACATGGGGAGAGCCAGTGTCATTGTTACAGTTGGAGGCTAGGCTCCCCAGAATCAGGCTCTCTGATGGGACTTCTGCTCATTGTTCTGCTGAACCAAACCAAACTCGCCATAGGGCTATTCTCTTTGGATAATCCCCTTTGTTAGAAGGGTTCCCCCCTACATTGTATGTTCAGTGACTGGCTATAATCCCCAGGGTGAGTGCAGCAGAAAATATTTCGCAGTGCTTCTATATGGAAAATGAAAGGGCTTTTCCAAACAAAGTACTATTGCTGATCTATCCTCAATATAGGTCAACAATAGTTGATCGATAAAGGAAAATTCTTTTCAGCAGCACTCACCATAACCCATAAGGGGGGGGGGGGGGTTTCTTCCACATGTAGTGTCCTGCACGCCTAACTGGGATTGAATCCTAATCCCATAGATTGAGAAGGAGTAAAAAGGAAAAATAGGCAGCAGAGTCCAGATCTTCAGGTGCAATAAAGACTTATATTTCCATCAGAACATCACATCATCATGAAATACAGCGACGTTTCGACCGTTACATAGATGGTCTTTGTCAAGCTTCATGCTTGTGAAGCTTGACAAAGACCATCTATGTAACGGTCGAAACGTCGCTGTATTTCATGATGATGTGATGTTCTGTCGGAAACAATAGTTGATCGGCTGGAGTCTGCCGCTCAGGGCCCTAGCCAATCAGATGATCGGGTGCCTGCTGTCAGAGTCAGGTTACACAAGGGGTCAAAATGGAAACCCATGCTCCACCTCCTGTGTAGGGGCTGGGGCTTGTAATGGCAGACGCAGCTCTCATTAAAATCAATATGAGTTGCACCTGCAGTTACAAATGACAGCCACTACACAAGGGTTGGAGCAGCAGCTTCCGCTCCGACCCCTATGTATGGTAGCCCTGACAGCAGGCGACTAATCAGCTGATCGGTCCTGAGCAGTGGACCCCAGCTGATCAACTATTGATGACGTATCCTGAGGATTGGCCATCAGAAATATCTTGCGTTGAAAACCCCTTTAAGAATTACACATTTCTTACTGAAATCAATGGGCTGTTCATGTAATGCACGGATTTGCCATGTCCTCTAGAGTCAGAGACACTCTTTGCAGTTGCTCTCCACCCAGTCTAATAGATTACGTTCCTGAAAGGGGAGCCCCTCTATTTAAGGGGTATTCCAATCTGGAGCAAAGATATGAACACAAGCTTGTACACCGGGGTCTTGGGTTGCCTGGATTATGGAAACTTCTGAACTAGCTGTTCTATGCTGTTTCCGTAACATCTATAGAAGTGAATGAGGGTTAGAGAAACACAATAGAACAGGTAGTTGGCTATTTCTGTAAATGATCACAGATTGAGCCAAGATGGGGTACGAAGACCCCCATTCTGGCGA